>NC_056743.1:338301340-338438840 GCF_019279795.1 Protopterus annectens
TCACCCTTAAACTCTCCTCACCCTCTAGTGCCTTTGGTCTGACCAAACACTCTCACACTCACTCCTTCCCTATAGCACCATGTCTCTTTACAAATTCTACTTCATTACTTAAACGTAAGCTTTTCACTCTCCCTACCTCAATTCTTATAACCATCCTTTATAACAATTCTTCTATTATAACCAAAACCAGACACCACACCCAGTATAACCTCTTCAATTACCTCAGAAAATTATTAGTTAATGTCCCACTATCCGGAGAATTTTATCCAAACCCGGTCCCAGCAACTGCTCTTCTTATCCAGCCTACCCCTCACAACTCCACAACTCCACACCTAATACATGCCATACTCCCACATCTACTTCCACTAAGAACCTAACTCTACTTTCTATGAACATTCAAAGTATGATGAATAAAATCTCCCATTTCCATGCCTGTGTATCTTCACATACCCCTGATATCCTTTACCTCTCAGAAACCTAGACCAAGCCTCATATAGCAGGTAATGAACGTCTTCCTCCTTCCTCCTAGTTACAATATCATAAGACACGATAGCATCAAAAGGTGTGGCTATCATATTCTGACCCAGCTCACCTTTCACCCACTCACAACCATTCCCCAAGATTTTCATCCTGCTGAAATCTGCATAGCCAACTGTCATTTAAACAAAAAACTAGCCATTGCTGCCATCGATGTTCCCCCTGGGAATAACATCCCTATCGTATAACACATTCTCTCCTGGATTTCCCTTAATATCACCTATGAGACTGTTGTCTTGGGAGATGTGAACATTGATGGGAATGCCTTAACTATTGAAAGCCCAGACTCCTCTATCAACCTCTTTGGCTTCACCCAACTGATCTCTAACCCTACCCATCTAAATAAACACAACAACCATCGCTCTGCCTTGACTGGGTCCTCACCTCAAATCCCAGTCTTTACCATAACCACTCTACTTTACCTGACGCATTTAGGGATCACCATCCCACCTACATGCTTAGACACTGACTTCAACTCCACAAACCCCAACTATTGAAAGACTGCCATAAACTCTCTTACTTTGATCCTAATACTTTCAACACACTACTGTCTTCGATTGACTGGTCCTTTCTCCACAATCTTCCCCTGGAGAATGCTGTTCTTGCCTTTAACAACATTTTCCTAGATACACTCAATTCCCTAGCCCCTGTCAGAAAACAAAGGATTAAAACTGCTCACACAAGACACCAAAACCTAATGAGTAAGAGAGATAATGCCTGATAAAAATAGAACAAACCCTAATCCATTTCCAACCTTCTCACATACAGACAGCTCCACAATTTAACCAAAAAATGGTCTTCATTGAAAACAGAATTTTTGCCCTAAACCCCTTAACAATCCACACTCTAACCCCTCAAAATTCTGGAAATCTGTTAATAACATGCTACATCCTGGGAGCTCATCTTCCCCTAATCCCAGCCCAACAGCTCCTCACTGCGATTGCTACACTTCTAAATTCCCACTTCATTAACTCCATCCATAACCTCACCAAAACCAATACTGCTACCTACCCCTCACCAAAAATCACCACCAGTCCATCAACCTTCACTCTTAAACCTGTCCCCACATCCTATGTTAAATCACTTCTAACCGAACTAAAAACATGCTCGCCATCATTTGAAAGCTTAACTCCTCATGTCTTAAAACTAGCTGCTAATTCTGCTGCTTTCCCTATCTTTATATTAATCTACAGATCGATCAATGAAAGCTCTGTACCTGATATCTGGAAAAAAATGATTTGTTATCCCATTACATAAAGGCGGTACTTCAGCCGACCCCTCTAATTTCAGACCTATTTGCATCTTATCTCCCCTGTCTAAAATCCTTGAAAAATTTATCCACAAACAACTTCTTAATCATACTCTCCAAGAAAATCTCCTGAGCCTCCACACAACATGGCTTTTGGCCAAAGCACAGTAATACTACTGCTGTGACATCCTTCATCAATACTATCGCCTTACCACGTGATAACAATAAATTAATTTCTTGCCTGCTTCTAGATCTATCCAAAGCTTTTGATACTGTTTCCCATGCATTACTATTATTCAAACATGCCTCTCTTAACCTCTCAGCTCTGCTATATAATGGTTCTCCAGCTACCTCTTAAATAGATTTCAGGCTGTGAGATCGCTATCAAACTACTCTCCCTTTCTTCCAGTTAAGCAGAAGTGTGGATGACCTGAAAATCCTCTCTCTGCAATTCAAGTAAACTTTCAACAGGTGCCAAAGTGCAAAAAATATCATGTTGCAATTATATGAAAGCTGAAGAGAACTTCTCACCAGAAAATAAGCAGATATTAGCAAAGAATCTTTATTCCACAAAAACGAACCAAGCTCCAAACACAAGCGCTCTCACCCGTTTATAACGGGCTTTTTCAAGTGTAGTTGCTAACACAACAAGCCTTGCTTAAATATGCTTAAGTAAATTCAATTGTTACATTAATTAAACAATTGATCAATTATATAATCAAGCAACCTTATTTTCTTAAAAATACAATATAAAATGCTGAATGGAACAAGCCAGTGTATCGTGTGCACTTAATACGTCAAGTGATATAAGGAATCATTAAAAACAATACAAATACAGTGAATTAAACACATTTAAAAATACAAATGCTATTTAAAAAGGAATAACCATCTAGTTATTGCAGATGTTAAAGATTCAACATAACAACTAAACGTGACCACATTTTTTCATGTTTTCTGTTAGTTGCAAAGGTAAATTAATCTACAATTATGTACGATGTTCTCAAAAATGCTAAACCACAAAATTTTGTACGTTGTAATGCAGAGGAAATGTATGAACTTTGGTTAGTGAATGATTAAACCGTTCCACCTAGTGGAACTGTAGCAAAAATTGCTAACAAATAATCATTCCTGCAATTTTAAAATTGTTTTAAACTGAATGTAACCATGTGCTTACACTAATAGAAATAAATTTTGAAATAAAATAAATAGTACATCAATTATACTGATCCAACAATTTTTATGCTGAAACTTATATTATAATAAGTGTAATATGCAGCCAAATGGTAAAAAATAACAAAATTAAAAAATCATGGAAACACATACCATTATAACAAAACACTAAAAATACATAAAATAACCCCTAATTTATAATTTATTTCTTTTGTCCTTCAAAATGCAAGCCAGACTAATTGCATCGTTTAAACCTGGGCATCTGGTGGCATCCAACCTAAGCTGCCACATTAATTCCTTGATGTTTAAGGCATTTTGCCAATCACCACCTCTCATGTCACAAAGTACCCTATCCAGGACAAAAGGCTAGCGCAAAAAGGAAACAACTATAACCAACAGGGTTTTCAGATACCCCAGGGCAGACTACGGGTGAAATCCAACCAATTTCAACAGAATGCTTGGGGGAAAAGGCGATAATTCATGAGGGACACCCAGAGTGTAATCAAATTTTATGTTCCCTAGTGGCATGTGATGATGGAATCTGTAGTATCATTAGTTCAAATAACTTTAAAATATATAATTACACTGATAGCAGATAACGGAAACATTTTTCGAACTTTTTACAAAGGGACTACAATTTATCCCACACAGGGTTAGTTATTTACCCAAATTGTTGATTGAGTTAAAGTTGTTTATAAGAAATTTAAATTTAACGGTGTTTTTCAAAAATCAAGCACATGAAGAACTCTCGCTCGGTAGAAGTAGCACTTTCAATCCCCCTACTCACCCCAAGTTACAGCTGTTTGAGGAACTTATTGAGAAAAGTTTAAGAGAATATTTTACAAACAAAGGTATTAAACATCCTAATAATTTTCCTTACAGATTACAAGCAATTGTGGATAAAATTAAGGATGAAAATATCAGGGTTATGAGGCCTGATAAAGGGGGTGGCATTGTATTAATGAAACAACTGGAGTATGACAACTACATACACAATATTTTGCAGGACACAAAAATATATGAACCCATTTCATTAAATGAATTAAACATTGCACTTGAGAAAATCAGGTACTACTTATATGATTTATTAATGCAAGGGTTTATTGATGAAAAAACATACAACTTTTTGGTGGTTTCTAAACCCAAAACCCCCATTTTATTTGGCATCCCCAAAGTCCACAAGGGTTTAACTTCGTTGAAATTTCAGCCAATAGTCTCTGGGGCGGGTGGAATAACGGAACCACTTAGTAAATTTGTGGATTTTCAGTTGAAAAATTATGTAGCAAAGTTAAAATTTATTTGCAAGGACTCCTGGGAATTTTTAACCAGTTTAGACCAAAGTATGGAAAATTCCAGATTATATATGGTCACGATTGATATCATCGAACTATTTCCTAGCATCCCTCATGAGCAGGGTTTGGATTGGTTTGGTGAGGCAATAAGCAAGGAATCAGGGCTTAGTAACTGTATGATCAATAACATACTGGAGTTTATGAGAATAATTTTGAACAACAACTTTATATTCTTTAATGGGGAGTTCTTTAAGCAAAAAAGTGGGGTAGCCATGGGCGCCCCATGTGCTACATCTTACGCAAACATAGTTTTGAATAAATGGGAGACACAATTTATCCACTCTACCCAATGGAGCAAGTAGATCAGCTTCTACAGGAGATTTTTGGATGACATTTGCATTTTATGGGCAGGCTCTGAAGTGGATTTTCATGATTTTATGAATTATTTATCCCAAACTACTAACTTCTTACGTTTCACCTATGAAATAAACGACAGGACTTTGCATTACTTAGATATTAAACTCACTAAAAAAACAAATAACACTGGTTTTGTTTTACAAATCTATAGAAAAAAGACACATTGTAATTCTTTTTTGCATTTTAACAGTGGGCATCCTTTGCATGTCAAAAAGGGCATCATTAAGGGACAACTGGTGCGAGCCTCCAGAATGTGTAGCACACATGAGTTGTTCTTTGAAGAGGTAGGATTTCTTAGGAGCTCATTTCTTGACAGAGGGTATTCTAATGAATTTTTCCAGGACATTCTTAATGAAGTGTTGGAAAAAAGAGATGTGCATTTCCCGCCACTTTTAGGGGTTAAAGCAATTATTCCAAAGAAGCAAGCTACATTTGAACATAATTTAAGTAGTAATTTTATATATACATATTCGCAGGATGCAGTTTTTATTGAAAACACAGCAAGTAATCTTTGGCCCATTGTCTTTCTGCAGGATGAATTTAGTAATATGTTTCCTAGCAAAATTTCTTTTGTCAGAAAAAGGGATAGTAATTTGAAGAGTATTTTTGAGGCCCAAACTAACTCTAATCGTAATTTGTCAGCTTATGCTGTGACGAAGAGGAAGGGCACCTATTCATGTGGCTGGTGCCATCAATGTAAGTTTATTTTAAACGCTGGTAATGTCACTATTCCTTCTAGAAATATCACCATCACATCTAAGGAGTATTTTTCCTGTAACTCATCCAGAGTGGTATACCTAGGAGTTTGCCAAAACTGTTTATCATTTTATGTTGGCAAAACAGAAAGGGAGTTGAAGCGTAGGATATACGAGCACATGAATGACATTAAAATAAAAAAGGAGACGAACGCCTTTGTTAAGCATTCCCAAAGTTGTGCCAATATGTCTATCCGCTTTTTTGTCCTGGATAGGGTACTTTGTGACATGAGAGGTGGTGATTGGCAAAATGCCTTAAACATCAAGGAATTAACATGGCAGCTTAGGTTGGATGCCACCAGAAGCCCAGGTTTAAACGATGCAATTAGTTTGGCTTGTATTTTGAAGGACAAAAGAAATAAATTATAAATTAGGGGTTATTGTATATATTTTCAGTGTTTTGTTACAATGGCATGTGTTTTCATGATTTTTTAATTTTGTTATTTTTTATCATTGGGCTGCACATTACATTTATTATAACATAGGTTTCAGCACAAAAACTGTTGGATCAGTATAATTGATGTATTATGTATTTTATTTTAAAATTTACTTTTATTAAGTGTAAACACATGGTTATATTCAGTTTAAAATAATTTTAAAATTGCAGGAATGATTATTTGTTAGCAATTTTTGCCACAGTTCCACTAGGTGGAACGGCTTAATCATTTACTAATCAAGGTTCATATATTTTTTCTGTATTACAACGTACAAAATTTTGTGGTTCAGCATTTTTGAGAACATCGTATATAATTGTAGATTCATTTACCTTTGCAACTAACAGAAAACACGAAAAAATGTGGTCACGTTTAGTTGTTATGTTGAATCTTTAACATCTGCAATAACTAGATGGTTATTCCTTTTTAAATAGCATTTGTATTTTTAAATGTGTTTAATTCACTGTATTTGTATTGTTTTTAATGATTTCTTATATCACTTGACGTATTAAGTGCACACGATATACTGGCTTGTTCCATTCAGCATTTTATATTGTATTTTTAAGAAAATAAGGTTGCTTGATTATATAATTGATCAATTGTTTAATTAATTAATGTAACAATTGAATTTACTCAAGCATATTTAAGCAAGGCTTGTTGTGTTAGCAACTACACTTGAAAAAGCCCGTTATAAATGGGCGAAAGCGCTTGTGTTTGGAGCTTGGTTTGTTTTTGTGGAATAAAGATTCTTTGCTAATATCTGCTTATTTTCTGGCGAGAAGTTCTCTTCAGCTTTTATATAATTGCAACGTGATATTTTTTGCATTTTGGCACCTGTTGAAAGTTTACTTGAATTGCAGAGAGAGGATTTTCAGGTCATCCGCACTTCTGCTTTTTGGTTACTTTCTTCCAGTTAAAACTGGGGTCTTTGGTCCCCTACTTTTCAACATCTTTATTGATGGCATTCACTCTTCCTGCCCACTCTCTACCCTTATACAATACATGGACGACTCTGCTGTTATCCCCTGCTCTGATAGCATCACAAACCTTCATACCCTCACCCAAGAATCTCTTAACTCCATTGAAAGATGGTTTACTTCCCAACTTCTATTAAATCCAAAGAAAACTAAACTCATCTTGTTTCACCCTACCTCCCTTCAGCATCATAAATCTTCCTTCTCTGTCTCCTCCTTGAATAATACTACCATCTTATCTGAACTCCAGACCATGCTCTTAGGTGTTATAATAGATGGACATCACAAATTCAACCTACACACTCAGCAGTGCATAAAAAGACCCATCAAAAACTAGGTCTGCTTTATAGACATAATAAATACCTTACAGATGCCTCCAGACTCCCCCTCGCACAAGCCTTTCTACCAAAAACTAGGTCTGCTTTATAGACATAATAACCACCTTACAGATGCCTCCTGTCTCTCCCTTGCACAAGCCTTTCTACCAACAACTAGGTCTGCTTTACAAACATAATAAATACCTTACAGATGCCTCCTGTCTCTCCCTTGCACAAGCCTTTCTACCAACAACTAGGTCTGCTTTACAGACATAATAAATACCTTACAGATGCCTCCAGACTCCCCCTCGCACAAGCTTTCAACTCATTCAGTGAGACTTTATTATATGTGTCAGCGTTGCATCCTTCTGTATGCTCCATTCAACTCATTCAATGAGACTTTATTATATGTGTCAGTGTTGCATCCTTCTGTATGCTCCATTCAACTCATTCAATGAGACTTTATTATATGTGTCAGCATTGCATCCTTCTGTATGCACCATTCAACTCATTCAGTCAGACTTTATTATATGTGTCAGTGTTGCATCCTTCTATATGCACCATTCAACTCATTCAATGAGACTTTATTATATGTATCAGCATTGCATCCTTCTGTATGCACCATTCAACTCATTCAGTGAGACTTTCTTATATGTGTCAGTGTTGCATATAATGCGCCACTCAACTCATTCAATGGGACTGTATTATATGTGTCAGCGTCGCATCCTTCTGTATGCTCAGTACAACTCATTCAATGAGACTTTATTTTATGTGTCAGCATTGCATCCTTCTGTATGCTCCATTTGACTCATTCAGTGAGACTTTATTATATGTGTCAGCGTTGCATCCTTCTGTATGCTCCATTTGACTCATTCAGTGAGACTTTATTATATGTGTCAGTGTTGCATCCTTCTGTATGCTCCATTCACCTCATTCAATGAGACTTTATTATATGTGTCAGCGTTGCATCCTTCTGTATGTTCCATTCAACTCATTCAATGAGACTTTATTATATGTGTCAGCGTTGCATCCTTCTGTATGTTCCATTCAACTCATTTAATGAGACCTTATTATATGTGTCAGCGTTGCATCCTTCTGTATGCACCATTCAACTCATTCAATGAGACTTTTTTATATGTGACAGCGTTGCATCCTTCTGTATGTGTCATTCAACTCATTCATTGAGACTATATTATATGTGTCAGTGTTGCATCCTTCTGTATGCTCCATTCAACTAATTCAATGAGACTTTATTATATGTGTCAGCGTTGCATCCTTCTGTATGCTCAGTACAACTCATTCAATGAGACTTTATTATATCTGTCAGCGTTGCATCCTTCTGTATGCTCCATTCAACTCATTCAATGAGACTTTATTATATGTGTCAGCGTTGCATCCTTCTGTATGCTCCATTCAACTCATTCATTGAGACTTTATTATATGTGTCAGTGTTGCATACTTCTGTATGTTCCATTCAACTCATTCAATCAGACTTTATTATATGTGTCAGCGTTGCATCCTTCTGTATGATCCATTCAACTCATTCAGTGAGACTTTATTATATGTGTCAGCATTGCATCCTTCTGTATGCTCCATTCAACGCATTCAATGAGCCTTTTTTATATGTGTCAGCATTGCATCCTTCTGTATGCTTTATTCAACTCATTCAAAGAGACTTTAATATATGTTTCAGCATTGCATTGTTCTGTATGCTCAGTACAACTCATTCAATGAGACTTTATTATATGTGTCAGCGTTGCATCCTTCTGTATGCTCAGTAAAACTCATTCAATGAGACTTTATTATATGTGTCAGCATTGCATCCTTCTGTATGCTCAGTACAACTCATTCAGTGAGACTTTATTATATGTGTCAGCGTTGCATCCTTCTGTATGATCCATTCAACTAATTCAATGAGACTTTATTATATGTGTCAGCGTTGCATCCTTCTGTATGCTCAGTACAACTCATTCAATGAGACTTTATTATATCTGTCAGTGTTGCATCCTTCTGTATGATCCATTCAACTCATTCAATGAGACTTTATTATATGTGTCAGCGTTGCATCCTACTGTATGCTCCATTCAACTCATTCAGTGAGAGTTTATTATATGTGTCAGCGTTGCATCCTTCTGTATGCACCATTCAACTCATTCAATGAGACTTTTTTATATGTGTCAGTGTTGCATCCTTCTGTATGCTCCATTCAACTCATTCATTGAGACTTTATTATATGTGTCAGTGTTGCATCCTACTGTATGCTCCATTCAACTCATTCAATGAAACTTTATTATATGTGTCAGCATTGCATCCTTCTGTCTGCTGCATTCAACTCATTCAATGAGACTTTTTTATATGTGCGAGCGTTGCATCCTTCTGTATGCTCCGTTCAATTCATTCAATGAGACTTTATTATGTGTCAGTGTTGCATCCATCTGTATGCTCCATTCAACTCACTCAATGAGACTTTTCATATGTGTCAGCGTTGCATCCTTCTGTATGCACCATTCAACTCATTCAGTCAGACTGTATTATATGTGTCAGTGTTGCATCCTTCTGTATGCACCATTCAACTCTTAAAATGAGACTTTACTATATGTTTCAGCATTGCATCCTTCTGTATGCACCTTTCAACTCATTCAATCAGACATTATTATATGTGTCAGCTATGCATCCTTATGTATGCTCCATTGAACTCATTCAGTGAGACTTTATTATATGTGTCAGCGTTGCATCCTTCTGTATGCACCATTCAACTCATTCAGTGAGACTTTATTATATGTGTCAGCGTTGCATCCTTCTGTATGCACCATTCAACTCATTCAATGAGACTTTATTATATGTGTCAGCGTTGCATCCTTCTGTATGCTCCATTCAACTCATTCAGTGAGACTTTATTAGATGTGTCAGCGTTGCATCCTTCTGCATGCTCCGTTCAACTTATTCAATGAGACTTTATTATATGTGTCAGTGTTGCATCCTTCTGTGTGCTACATTCAAGTCATTCAATGAGACTTTATTATATGTGTCAGCATTGCATCCTTCTGTATGCTCCATTCAACTCATTCAATGAGACTTTATTATATGTGTCAGCGTTGCATCCTTCTGTATGCTCAGTACAACTCATTCAATGAGACTTTATTATATCTGTCAGCGTTGCATCCCTCTGTATGATCCATTCAAGTCATTCAATGAGACTTTATTATATGTGTCAGCGTTGCATCCTTCTGTATGCTCCATTCAACTCATTCATTGAGACTTTATTATATGTGTCAGTGTTGCATACTTCTGTATGTTCCATTCAACTCATTCAATCAGACTTTATTATATGTGTCAGCGTTGCATCCTTCTGTATGATCCATTCAACTCATTCAGTGAGACTTTATTATATGTGTCAGCATTGCATCCTTCTGTATGCTCCATTCAACGCATTCAATGAGCCTTTTTTATATGTGTCAGCATTGCATCCTTCTGTATGCTTTATTCAACTCATTCAAAGAGACTTTAATATATGTTTCAGCATTGCATTGTTCTGTATGCTCAGTACAACTCATTCAATGAGACTTTATTATATGTGTCAGCGTTGCATCCTTCTGTATGCTCAGTAAAACTCATTCAATGAGACTTTATTATATGTGTCAGCATTGCATCCTTCTGTATGCTCCATTCAACTCATTCAGTGAGACTTTATTATATGTGTCAGCGTTGCATCCTTCTGTATGATCCATTCAACTCATTCAATGAGACTTTATTATATGTGTCAGCGTTGCATCCTTCTGTATGCTCAGTACAACTCATTCAATGAGACTTTATTATACCTGTCAGTGTTGCATCCTTCTGTATGCTCCATTCAACTCATTCAATGAGACTTTATTATATGTGTCAGTGTTGCATCCTACTGTATGCTCCATTCAACTCATTCAGTGAGAGTTTATTATATGTGTCAGCGTTGCATCCTTCTGTATGCACCATTCAACTCATTCAATGAGACTTTATTATATGTGTCAGTGTTGCATCCTTCTGTATGCTCCATTCAACTCATTCATTGAGACTTTATTATATGTGTCAGCGTTGCATCCTTCTGTATGCTCCATTCAACTCATTCAATGAGACTTTATTATATGTGTCAGCGTTGCATCCTTCTGTATGCTGCATTCAACTCATTCAATGAGACTTTTCTTATATGTGTGAGCGTTGCATCCTTCTGTATGTTCCGTTCAATTCAGTCAATGAGACATTATTATATGTGTCAGCGTTGCACCCTTCTGTATGCTCCATTCAACTCACTCAATGAGACTTTTTTATATGTGTCACCGTTGCATCCTTCTGTATGCACCATTCAACTCATTCAGTCAGACAGTATTATATGTGTCAGTGTTGCATCTTTCTGTATGCACCATTCAACTTATTCAATGAGACTTTATTATATGTTTCAGCATTGCATCCTTCTGTATGCGCCTTTCAACTCATTCAATCAGACATTATTATATGTGTCAGCTATGCATCCTTATGTATGCTCCATTGAACTCATTCAGTGAGACTTTATTATATGTGTCAGCATTGCATCCTTCTGTATGCACCATTCAACTCATTCAGTGACACTTTATTATATGTGTCAGCGTTGCATCCTTCTGAATGCACCATTCACTTCATTCAATGAGACTTTATTATATGTGTCAGCGTTGCAACGTTCTGTATGCTCCATTCAACTCATTCAGTGAGACTTTATTAGATGTGTCAGCGTTGCATCCTTCTGCATGCTCCGTTCAACTTATTCAATGAGACTTTATTATATGTGTCAGTGTTGCATCCTTCTGTGTGCTACATTCAAGTCATTCAATGAGACTTTATTAAATGTGTCAGCATTGCATCCTTCTGTATGCTCCATTCAACTCATTCTATGAGATTTTTTATATGTGTCAGCGTTGCATCCTTCTGTATGATCCATTCAACTCATTCAGTGACACTTTATTATATGTGTCAGCGTTGCATCCTTCTGAATGCACCATTCACTTCATTCAATGAGACTTTATTATATGTGTCAGCGTTGCAACGTTCTGTATGCTCCATTCAACTCATTCAGTGAGACTTTATTAGATGTGTCAGCGTTGCATCCTTCTGCATGCTCCGTTCAACTTATTCAATGAGACTTTATTATATGTGTCAGTGTTGCATCCTTCTGTGTGCTACATTCAAGTCATTCAATGAGACTTTATTATATGTGTCAGCATTGCATCCTTCTGTATGCTCCATTCAACTCATTCTATGAGACTTTTTTATATGTGTCAGTGTTGCATCCTTCTGTATGATCCATTCAACTCATTCAATGAGACTTTATTATATGTTTCAGCATTGCATCCTTCTGTATGCGCCTTTCAACTCATTCAATCAGACATTATTATATGTGTCAGCTATGCATCCTTATGTATGCTCCATTGAACTCATTCAGTGAGACTTTATTATATGTGTCAGCGTTGCATCCTTCTGTATGCACCATTCAACTCATTCAGTGGCACTTTATTATATGTGTCAGCGTTGCATCCTTCTGTATGCTCCATTCAACTCATTCAGTGAGACTTTATTAGATGTGTCAGCGTTGCATCCTTCTGCATGCTCCGTTCAACTTATTCAATGAGACTTTATTATATGTGTCAGCGTTGCATCCTTCTGTATGCTCAGTACAACTCATTCAGTGAGACTTTATTATATGTGTCAGTGTTGCATCCTTCTGTATGCACCATTCAACTCATTCCATGAGACTTTATTATATGTGTCAGAATTGCATCTATCTGTATGTTCCATTCAACTAATTCAATGAGACTTTATTATATCTGTCAGCGTTGCATCCTTCTGTATGCGCCATTCAACTCATTCAGTGAGACTTTATTATATGTGTCAGTGTTGCTTCCTTCTGTATGCTACAACTCATTCAACGAGACTTTATTATATGTGTCAGCGTTGCATCCTTCTGTATGCTCAGTACAACTCATTCAATGAGACTTTATTATATGTGTCAGCGTTGCATCCTTCTGTATGCTCCATTCAACTCATTCAGTGAGACTTTATTATATGTGTCAGCATTGCATCCTTCTGTATGCTCCATTCAACTCATTCAATGAGACTTTATTATATGTGTCAGTGTTGCATCCTTCTGTATGATCCATTCAACTCATTCAATGAGACTTTATTATATGTGTCAGTGTTGCATCCTTCTGTATGCTCCATTCAACTCATTCAATGAGACTTTATTATATGTGTCAGTGTTGCATCCTTCTGTATGCTCCATTCAACTCATTCAATGAGACTTTATTATATGTGTCAGCATTGCATCCTTCTGTATGCTCCATTCAACTCATTCAATGAGACTTTATTATATGTGTCAGTGTTGCATCCTTCTGTATGCTCCATTCAACTCATTCAATGAGACTTTATTATATGTGTCAGTGTTGCATCCTTCTGTATGCTCCATTCAACTCATTCAATGAGACTTTATTATATGTGTCAGCGTTGCATCCTTCTGTATGATCCATTCAACTCATTCAATGAGACTTTATTATATGTGTCAGCGTTGCATCCTTCTGTATGCTCCATTCAACTCATATAATGAGACTTTTTTATATGTGTCAGCGTTGCATCCTTCTGTATGTTTTATTCAACTCATTCAATGAGACTTTATTATATGTGTCAGTGTTGCATCCTTCTGTATGCTGCATTCAACTCATTCAATGAGACTTTAATATATGTGTCAAAGTTACATCCTTCTGTATGCTCCATTCAACTCATTCAGTGAGACTTTATTATATGTGTCAGCGTTGCATCCTTCTGTATGCTCCATTCAACTCATTCAATGAGACTTTATTATATGTGTCAGCGTTGCATCCTTCTGTATGCTCCATTCAACTCATTCAATGAGACTTTATTATATGTGTCAGTGTTGCATCCTTCTGTATGCTCCATTCAACTCATTCAATGAGACTTTATTATATGTGTCAGCGTTGCATCCTTCTGTATGCTCCATTCAACTCATTCAATGAGACTTTATTATATGTGTCAGCGTTGCATCCTTCTGTATGCTCCATTCAACTCATTCAATGAGACTTTATTATATGTGTCAGTGTTGCATCCTTCTGTATGCTCCATTCAACTCATTCAATGAGACTTTATTATATGTGTCAGCGTTGCATCCTTCTGTATGCTCCATTCAACTCATTCAATGAGACTTTATTATATGTGTCAGTGTTGCATCCTTCTGTATGCTCCATTCAACTCATTCAATGAGACTTTATTATATGTGTCAGCGTTGCATCCTTCTGTATGCTCCATTCAACTCATTCAATGAGACTTTATTATATGTGTCAGTGTTGCATCCTTCTGTATGCTCCATTCAACTCATTCAATGAGACTTTATTATATGTGTCAGTGTTGCATCCTTCTGTATGCTCCATTCAACTCATTCAATGAGACTTTATTATATGTGTCAGTGTTGCATCCTTCTGTATGCTCCATTCAACTCATTCAATGAGACTTTATTATATGTGTCAGTGTTGCATCCTTCTGTATGCTCCATTCAACTCATTCAATGAGACTTTATTATATGTGTCAGCGTTGCATCCTTCTGTATGCTCCATTCAACTCATTGAATGAGACTTTATTATATGTGTCAGTGTTGCATCCTTCTGTATGCTCCATTCAACTCATTCAATGAGACTTTATTATATGTGTCAGTGTTGCATCCTTCTGTATGCTCCATTCAACTCATTCAATGAGACTTTATTATATGTGTCAGTGTTGCATCCTTCTGTATGCTCCATTCAACTCATTCAATGAGACTTTATTATATGTGTCAGCGTTGCATCCTTCTGTATGCTCCATTCAACTCATTCAATGAGACTTTATTATATGTGTCAGCGTTGCATCCTTCTGTATGCTCCATTCAACTCATTCAATGAGACTTTATTATATGTGTCAGTGTTGCATCCTTCTGTATGCTCCATTCAACTCATTCAATGAGACTTTATTATATGTGTCAGTGTTGCATCCTTCTGTATGCTCCATTCAACTCATTCAATGAGACTTTATTATATGTGTCAGTGTTGCATCCTTCTGTATGCTCCATTCAACTCATTCAATGAGACTTTATTATATGTGTCAGTGTTGCATCCTTCTGTATGCTCCATTCAACTCATTCAATGAGACTTTATTATATGTGTCAGTGTTGCATCCTTCTGTATGCTCCATTCAACTCATTCAATGAGACTTTATTATATGTGTCAGCATTGCATCCTTCTGTATGCTCCATTCAACTCATTCAATGAGACTTTATTATATGTGTCAGTGTTGCATCCTTCTGTATGCTCCATTCAACTCATTCAATGAGACTTTATTATATGTGTCAGTGTTGCATCCTTCTGTATGCTCCATTCAACTCATTCAATGAGACTTTATTATATGTGTCAGTGTTGCATCCTTCTGTATGCTCCATTCAACTCATTCAATGAGACTTTATTATATGTGTCAGCGTTGCATCCTTCTGTATGATCCATTCAACTCATTCAATGAGACTTTATTATATGTGTCAGCGTTGCATCCTTCTGTATGATCCATTCAACTCATTCTCCATTCAACTCATTCAATGAGACTTTATTATATGTGTCAGCGTTGCATCCTTCTGTATGATCCATTCAACTCATTCAATGAGACTTTATTATATGTGTCAGCGTTGCATCCTTCTGTATGCTCCATTCAACTCATTCAATGAGACTTTATTATATGTGTCAGCGTTGCATCCTTCTGTATGCTCCATTCAACTCATTCAATGAGACTTTATTATATGTGTCAGCGTTGCATCCTTCTGTATGCTCCATTCAACTCATTCAATGAGACTTTATTATATGTGTCAGTGTTGCATCCTTCTGTATGCTCCATTCAACTCATTCAATGAGACTTTATTATATGTGTCAGTGTTGCATCCTTCTGTATGCTCCATTCAACTCATTCAATGAGACTTTATTATATGTGTCAGCGTTGCATCCTTCTGTATGCTCCATTCAACTCATTCAATGAGACTTTATTATATGTGTCAGTGTTGCATCCTTCTGTATGATCCATTCAGCTCATTCAATGAGACTTTTTTATATGTGTCAGCGTTGCATCCTTCTGTATGCTCCATTCAACTCATTCAATGAGACTTTTTTATATGTGTCAGCGTTGCATCCTTCTGTATGCTCCATTCAACTCATTCAATGAGACTTTTCTATGTGTCAGCGTTGCATCCTTCTGTATGCTCCATTCAACTCATTCAATGAGACTTTATTATATGTGTCAGTGTTGCATCCTTCTGTATGATCCATTCAACTCATTCAATGAGACTTTATTATATGTGTCAGCGTTGCATCCTTCTGTATGCTCCATTCAACTCATTCAATGAGACTTTATTATATGTGTCAGCGTTGCATCCTTCTGTATGCTCCATTCAACTCATTCAATGAGACTTTATTATATGTGTCAGCGTTGCATCCTTCTGTATGCTCCATTCAACTCATTCAATGAGACTTTATTATATGTGTCAGCGTTGCATCCTTCTGTATGCTCCATTCAACTCATTCAATGAGACTTTATTATATGTGTCAGTGTTGCATCCTTCTGTATGCTCCATTCAACTCATTCAATGAGACTTTATTATATGTGTCAGCGTTGCATCCTTCTGTATGCTCCATTCAACTCATTCAATGAGACTTTATTATATGTGTCAGCGTTGCATCCTTCTGTATGATCCATTCAACTCATTCAATGAGACTTTATTATATGTGTCAGCGTTGCATCCTTCTGTATGATCCATTCAACTCATTCAATGAGACTTTATTATATGTGTCAGTGTTGCATCCTTCTGTATGATCCATTCAACTCATTCAATGAGACTTTATTATATGTGTCAGCGTTGCATCCTTCTGTATGCTCCATTCAACTCATTCAATGAGACTTTATTATATGTGTCAGCGTTGCATCCTTCTGTATGATCCATTCAACTCATTCAATGAGACTTTATTATATGTGTCAGCGTTGCATCCTTCTGTATGTTCCATTCAACTCATTCAATGAGACTTTATTATATGTGTCAGCGTTGCATCCTTCTGTATGCTCCATTCAACTCATTCAATGAGACTTTATTATATGTGTCAGCGTTGCATCCTTCTGTATGCTCCATTCAACTCATTCAATGAGACTTTATTATATGTGTCAGCATTGCATCCTTCTGTATGCTCCATTCAACTCATTCAATGAGACTTTATTATATGTGTCAGCGTTGCATCCTTCTGTATGCTCCATTCAACTCATTCAATGAGACTTTATTATATGTGTCAGCGTTGCATCCTTCTGTATGCTCCATTCAACTCATTCAATGAGACTTTATTATATGTGTCAGTGTTGCATCCTTCTGTATGCTCCATTCAACTCATTCAATGAGACTTTATTATATGTGTCAGCGTTGCATCCTTCTGTATGCTCCATTCAACTCATTCAATGAGACTTTATTATATGTGTCAGTGTTGCATCCTTCTGTATGCTCCATTCAACTCATTCAATGAGACTTTATTATATGTGTCAGTGTTGCATCCTTCTGTATGCTCCATTCAACTCATTCAATGAGACTTTATTATATGTGTCAGCGTTGCATCCTTCTGTATGCTCCATTCAACTCATTCAATGAGACTTTATTATATGTGTCAGCGTTGCATCCTTCTGTATGCTCCATTCAACTCATTCAATGAGACTTTATTATATGTGTCAGCGTTGCATCCTTCTGTATGCTCCATTCAACTCATTCAATGAGACTTTATTATATGTGTCAGTGTTGCATCCTTCTGTATGCTCCATTCAACTCATTCAATGAGACTTTATTATATGTGTCAGCATTGCATCCTTCTGTATGCTCCATTCAACTCATTCAATGAGACTTTATTATATGTGTCAGTGTTGCATCCTTCTGTATGCTCCATTCAACTCATTCAATGAGACTTTATTATATGTGTCAGCATTGCATCCTTCTGTATGCTCCATTCAACTCATTCAATGAGACTTTATTATATGTGTCAGCGTTGCATCCTTCTGTATGCTCCATTCAACTCATTCAATGAGACTTTATTATATGTGTCAGCGTTGCATCCTTCTGTATGCTCCATTCAACTCATTCAATGAGACTTTATTATATGTGTCAGCGTTGCATCCTTCTGTATGCTCCATTCAACTCATTCAATGAGACTTTATTATATGTGTCAGCGTTGCATCCTTCTGTATGCTCCATTCAACTCATTCAATGAGACTTTATTATATGTGTCAGCGTTGCATCCTTCTGTATGCTCCATTCAACTCATTCAATGAGACTTTATTATATGTGTCAGTGTTGCATCCTTCTGTATGCTCCATTCAACTCATTCAATGAGACTTTATTATATGTGTCAGCATTGCATCCTTCTGTATGCTCCATTCAACTCATTCAATGAGACTTTATTATATGTGTCAGCGTTGCATCCTTCTGTATGCTCCATTCAACTCATTCAATGAGACTTTATTATATGTGTCAGCGTTGCATCCTTCTGTATGCTCCATTCAACTCATTCAATGAGACTTTATTATATGTGTCAGCGTTGCATCCTTCTGTATGCTCCATTCAACTCATTCAATGAGACTTTATTATATGTGTCAGTGTTGCATCCTTCTGTATGCTCCATTCAACTCATTCAATGAGACTTTATTATATGTGTCAGCGTTGCATCCTTCTGTATGCTCCATTCAACTCATTCAATGAGACTTTATTATATGTGTCAGCGTTGCATCCTTCTGTATGCCCCATTCAACTCATTCAATGAGACTTTATTATATGTGTCAGCGTTGCATCCTTCTGTATGCTCCATTCAACTCATTCAATGAGACTTTATTATATGTGTCAGCGTTGCATCCTTCTGTATGCTCCATTCAACTCATTCAATGAGACTTTATTATATGTGTCAGCGTTGCATCCTTCTGTATGTTCCATTCAACTCATTCAATGAGACTTTATTATATGTGTCAGCATTGCATCCTTCTGTATGCTCCATTCAACTCATTCAATGAGACTTTATTATATGTGTCAGCGTTGCATCCTTCTGTATGCTCCATTCAACTCATTCAATGAGACTTTATTATATGTGTCAGCGTTGCATCCTTCTGTATGCTCCATTCAACTCATTCAATGAGACTTTATTATATGTGTCAGTGTTGCATCCTTCTGTATGCTCCATTCAACTCATTCAATGAGACTTTATTATATGTGTCAGCGTTGCATCCTTCTGTATGCTCCATTCAACTCATTCAATGAGACTTTATTATATGTGTCAGCGTTGCATCCTTCTGTATGCTCCATTCAACTCATTCAATGAGACTTTATTATATGTGTCAGTGTTGCATCCTTCTGTATGCTCCATTCAACTCATTCAATGAGACTTTATTATATGTGTCAGTGTTGCATCCTTCTGTATGCTCCATTCAACTCATTCAATGAGACTTTATTATATGTGTCAGCGTTGCATCCTTCTGTATGCTCCATTCAACTCATTCAATGAGACTTTATTATATGTGTCAGCGTTGCATCCTTCTGTATGCTCCATTCAACTCATTCAATGAGACTTTATTATATGTGTCAGTGTTGCATCCTTCTGTATGCTCCATTCAACTCATTCAATGAGACTTTATTATATGTGTCAGCATTGCATCCTTCTGTATGCTCCATTCAACTCATTCAATGAGACTTTATTATATGTGTCAGTGTTGCATCCTTCTGTATGCTCCATTCAACTCATTCAATGAGACTTTATTATATGTGTCAGCATTGCATCCTTCTGTATGCTCCATTCAACTCATTCAATGAGACTTTATTATATGTGTCAGCGTTGCATCCTTCTGTATGCTCCATTCAACTCATTCAATGAGACTTTATTATATGTGTCAGCGTTGCATCCTTCTGTATGCTCCATTCAACTCATTCAATGAGACTTTATTATATGTGTCAGCGTTGCATCCTTCTGTATGCTCCATTCAACTCATTCAATGAGACTTTATTATATGTGTCAGCGTTGCATCCTTCTGTATGCTCCATTCAACTCATTCAATGAGACTTTATTATATGTGTCAGCGTTGCATCCTTCTGTATGCTCCATTCAACTCATTCAATGAGACTTTATTATATGTGTCAGTGTTGCATCCTTCTGTATGCTCCATTCAACTCATTCAATGAGACTTTATTATATGTGTCAGCATTGCATCCTTCTGTATGCTCCATTCAACTCATTCAATGAGACTTTATTATATGTGTCAGCGTTGCATCCTTCTGTATGCTCCATTCAACTCATTCAATGAGACTTTATTATATGTGTCAGCGTTGCATCCTTCTGTATGCTCCATTCAACTCATTCAATGAGACTTTTTTATATGTGTCAGCGTTGCATCCTTCTGTATGCTCCATTCAACTCATTCAATGAGACTTTATTATATGTGTCAGCGTTGCATCCTTCTGTATGCTCCATTCAACTCATTCAATGAGACTTTATTATATGTGTCAGCGTTGCATCCTTCTGTATGCTCCATTCAACTCATTCAATGAGACTTTATTATATGTGTCAGCGTTGCATCCTTCTGTATGCTCCATTCAACTCATTCAATGAGACTTTATTATATGTGTCAGCGTTGCATCCTTCTGTATGCTCCATTCAACTCATTCAATGAGACTTTATTATATGTGTCAGCATTGCATCCTTCTGTATGCGCCATTCAACTCATTCAATGAGACTTTATTATATGTGTCAGCGTTGCATCCTTCTGTATGCTCCATTCAACTCATTCAATGAGACTTTATTATATGTGTCAGCGTTGCATCCTTCTGTATGCTCCATTCAACTCATTCAATGAGACTTTATTATATGTGTCAGCGTTGCATCCTTCTGTATGCTCCATTCAACTCATTCAATGAGACTTTATTATATGTGTCAGCGTTGCATCCTTCTGTATGCTCCATTCAACTCATTCAATGAGACTTTATTATATGTGTCAGCGTTGCATCCTTCTGTATGCTCCATTCAACTCATTCAATGAGACTTTATTATATGTGTCAGTGTTGCATCCTTCTGTATGCTCCATTCAACTCATTCAATGAGACTTTATTATATGTGTCAGTGTTGCATCCTTCTGTATGCTCCATTCAACTCATTCAGTGAGACTTTATTATATGTGTCAGTGTTGCATCCTTCTGTATTGCCAGTACAACTCATTCAATGAGACTTTATTATATGTGTCAGCGTTGCATGCTTCTGTATGTTCCATTCAACTCATTCAATGAGACTTTATTATATGTGTCAGCGTTGCATCCTTCTGTATGCTCCATTCAACTCATTCAATGAGACTTTATTATATGTGTCAGCGTTGCATCCTTCTGTATGCTCCATTCAACTCATTCAATGAGACTTTATTATATGTGTCAGCATTGCATCCTTCTGTATGCTCCATTCAACTCATTCAATGAGACTTTATTATATGTGTCAGTGTTGCATCCTTCTGTATGCTCCATTCAACTCATTCAATGAGACTTTATTATATGTGTCAGTGTTGCATCCTTCTGTATGCTCCATTCAACTCATTCAATGAGACTTTATTATATGTGTCAGTGTTGCATCCTTCTGTATGCTCCATTCAACTCATTCAATGAGACTTTATTATATGTGTCAGCATTGCATCCTTCTGTATGCTCCATTCAACTCATTCAATGAGACTTTATTATATGTGTCAGTGTTGCATCCTTCTGTATGCTCCATTCAACTCATTCAATGAGACTTTATTATATGTGTCAGCGTTGCATCCTTCTGTATGCTCCATTCAACTCATTCAATGAGACTTTATTATATGTGTCAGCGTTGCATCCTTCTGTATGCTCCATTCAACTCATTCAATGAGACTTTATTATATGTGTCAGCGTTGCATCCTTCTGTATGCTCCATTCAACTCATTCAATGAGACTTTATTATATGTGTCAGCGTTGCATCCTTCTGTATGCTCCATTCAACTCATTCAATGAGACTTTATTATATGTGTCAGCCTTGCATCCTTCTGTATGCTCCATTCAACTCATTCAATGAGACTTTATTATACCTGTCAGCGTTGCATCCTTCTGTATGCTCCATTCAACTCATTCAATGAGACTTTATTATATGTGTCAGCGTTGCATCCTTCTGTATGCTCCATTCAACTCATTCAATGAGACTTTATTATATGTGTCAGCGTTGCATCCTTCTGTATGCTCCATTCAACTCATTCAGTGAGACTTTATTATATGTGTCAGTGTTGCATCCTTCTGTATGCTCCATTCAACTCATTCAATGAGACTTTATTATATGTGTCAGCGTTGCATCCTTCTGTATGCTCCATTCAACTCATTCAATGAGACTTTATTATATGTGTCAGTGTTGCATCCTTCTGTATGCTCCATTCAACTCATTCAATGAGACTTTATTATATGTGTCAGCATTGCATCCTTCTGTATGCTCCATTCAACTCATTCAATGAGACTTTATTATATGTGTCAGCGTTGCATCCTTCTGTATGCTCCATTCAACTCATTCAATGAGACTTTATTATATGTGTCAGCGTTGCATCCTTCTGTATGCTCCATTCAACTCATTCAATGAGACTTTATTATATGTGTCAGTGTTGCATCCTTCTGTATGCTCCATTCAACTCATTCAATGAGACTTTATTATATGTGTCAGCGTTGCATCCTTCTGTATGCTCCATTCAACTCATTCAATGAGACTTTATTATATGTGTCAGTGTTGCATCCTTCTGTATGCTCCATTCAACTCATTCAATGAGACTTTATTATATGTGTCAGTGTTGCATCCTTCTGTATGCTCCATTCAACTCATTCAATGAGACTTTATTATATGTGTCAGCGTTGCATCCTTCTGTATGCTCCATTCAACTCATTCAATGAGACTTTATTATATGTGTCAGTGTTGCATCCTTCTGTATGCTCCATTCAACTCATTCAATGAGACTTTATTATATGTGTCAGTGTTGCATCCTTCTGTATGCTCCATTCAACTCATTCAATGAGACTTTATTATATGTGTCAGTGTTGCATCCTTCTGTATGCTCCATTCAACTCATTCAATGAGACTTTATTATATGTGTCAGCGTTGCATCCTTCTGTATGCTCCATTCAACTCATTCAATGAGACTTTATTATATGTGTCAGCGTTGCATCCTTCTGTATGCTCCATTCAACTCATTCAATGAGACTTTATTATATGTGTCAGTGTTGCATCCTTCTGTATGCTCCATTCAACTCATTCAATGAGACTTTATTATATGTGTCAGTGTTGCATCCTTCTGTATGCTCCATTCAACTCATTCAATGAGACTTTATTATATGTGTCAGTGTTGCATCCTTCTGTATGCTCCATTCAACTCATTCAATGAGACTTTATTATATGTGTCAGTGTTGCATCCTTCTGTATGCTCCATTCAACTCATTCAATGAGACTTTATTATATGTGTCAGCATTGCATCCTTCTGTATGCTCCATTCAACTCATTCAATGAGACTTTATTATATGTGTCAGCGTTGCATCCTTCTGTATGCTCCATTCAACTCATTCAATGAGACTTTATTATATGTGTCAGTGTTGCATCCTTCTGTATGCTCCATTCAACTCATTCAATGAGACTTTATTATATGTGTCAGTGTTGCATCCTTCTGTATGCTCCATTCAACTCATTCAATGAGACTTTATTATATGTGTCAGTGTTGCATCCTTCTGTATGCTCCATTCAACTCATTCAATGAGACTTTATTATATGTGTCAGCATTGCATCCTTCTGTATGCTCCATTCAACTCATTCAATGAGACTTTATTATATGTGTCAGCGTTGCATCCTTCTGTATGCTCCATTCAACTCATTCAATGAGACTTTATTATATGTGTCAGCATTGCATCCTTCTGTATGCTCCATTCAACTCATTCAATGAGACTTTATTATATGTGTCAGCATTGCATCCTTCTGTATGCTCCATTCAACTCATTCAATGAGACTTTATTATATGTGTCAGTGTTGCATCCTTCTGTATGCTCCATTCAACTCATTCAATGAGACTTTATTATATGTGTCAGCGTTGCATCCTTCTGTATGCTCCATTCAACTCATTCAATGAGACTTTATTATATGTGTCAGCGTTGCATCCTTCTGTATGCTCCATTCAACTCATTCAATGAGACTTTATTATATGTGTCAGTGTTGCATCCTTCTGTATGCTCCATTCAACTCATTCAATGAGACTTTATTATATGTGTCAGTGTTGCATCCTTCTGTATGCTCCATTCAACTCATTCAATGAGACTTTATTATATGTGTCAGCGTTGCATCCTTCTGTATGCTCCATTCAACTCATTCAATGAGACTTTATTATATGTGTCAGTGTTGCATCCTTCTGTATGCTCCATTCAACTCATTCAATGAGACTTTATTATATGTGTCAGCGTTGCATCCTTCTGTATGCACCATTCAACTCATTCAATGAGACTTTATTATATGTGTCAGTGTTGCATCCTTCTGTATGCTCCATTCAACTCATTCAATGAGACTTTATTATATGTGTCAGCATTGCATCCTTCTGTATGCTCCATTCAACTCATTCAATGAGACTTTATTATATGTGTCAGCGTTGCATCCTTCTGTATGCTCCATTCAACTCATTCAATGAGACTTTATTATATGTGTCAGCGTTGCATCCTTCTGTATGCTCCATTCAACTCATTCAATGAGACTTTATTATATGTGTCAGCGTTGCATCCTTCTGTATGCTCCATTCAACTCATTCAATGAGACTTTATTATATGTGTCAGTGTTGCATCCTTCTGTATGCTCCATTCAACTCATTCAATGAGACTTTATTATATGTGTCAGCGTTGCATCCTTCTGTATGCTCCATTCAACTCATTCAATGAGACTTTATTATATGTGTCAGCGTTGCATCCTTCTGTATGATCCATTCAACTCATTCAATGAGACTTTATTATATGTGTCAGTGTTGCATCCTTCTGTATGCTCCATTCAACTCATTCAATGAGACTTTATTATATGTGTCAGCGTTGCATCCTTCTGTATGCTCCATTCAACTCATTCAATGAGACTTTATTATATGTGTCAGCGTTGCATCCTTCTGTATGCTCCATTCAACTCATTCAATGAGACTTTATTATATGTGTCAGCGTTGCATCCTTCTGTATGCTCCATTCAACTCATTCAATGAGACTTTATTATATGTGTCAGCGTTGCATCCTTCTGTATGCTCCATTCAACTCATTCAATGAGACTTTATTATATGTGTCAGCGTTGCATCCTTCTGTATGCTCCATTCAACTCATTCAATGAGACTTTATTATATGTGTCAGCATTGCATCCTTCTGTATGCTCCATTCAACTCATTCAATGAGACTTTATTATATGTGTCAGCGTTGCATCCTTCTGTATGCTCCATTCAACTCATTCAATGAGACTTTATTATATGTGTCAGCGTTGCATCCTTCTGTATGCTCCATTCAACTCATTCAATGAGACTTTATTATATGTGTCAGTGTTGCATCCTTCTGTATGCTCCATTCAACTCATTCAATGAGACTTTATTATATGTGTCAGTGTTGCATCCTTCTGTATGCTCCATTCAACTCATTCAATGAGACTTTATTATATGTGTCAGCGTTGCATCCTTCTGTATGCTCCATTCAACTCATTCAATGAGACTTTATTATATGTGTCAGTGTTGCATCCTTCTGTATGCTCCATTCAACTCATTCAATGAGACTTTATTATATGTGTCAGCGTTGCATCCTTCTGTATGCTCCATTCAACTCATTCAATGAGACTTTATTATATGTGTCAGTGTTGCATCCTTCTGTATGCTCCATTCAACTCATTCAATGAGACTTTATTATATGTGTCAGCATTGCATCCTTCTGTATGCTCCATTCAACTCATTCAATGAGACTTTATTATATGTGTCAGCGTTGCATCCTTCTGTATGCTCCATTCAACTCATTCAATGAGACTTTATTATATGTGTCAGCGTTGCATCCTTCTGTATGCTCCATTCAACTCATTCAATGAGACTTTATTATATGTGTCAGTGTTGCATCCTTCTGTATGCTCCATTCAACTCATTCAATGAGACTTTATTATATGTGTCAGCGTTGCATCCTTCTGTATGCTCCATTCAACTCATTCAATGAGACTTTATTATATGTGTCAGCGTTGCATCCTTCTGTATGCTCCATTCAACTCATTCAATGAGACTTTATTATATGTGTCAGCGTTGCATCCTTCTGTATGCTCCATTCAACTCATTCAATGAGACTTTATTATATGTGTCAGCGTTGCATCCTTCTGTATGCTCCATTCAACTCATTCAATGAGACTTTATTATATGTGTCAGCGTTGCATCCTTCTGTATGCTCCATTCAACTCATTCAATGAGACTTTATTATATGTGTCAGTGTTGCATCCTTCTGTATGCTCCATTCAACTCATTCAATGAGACTTTATTATATGTGTCAGTGTTGCATCCTTCTGTATGCTCCATTCAACTCATTCAATGAGACTTTATTATATGTGTCAGCGTTGCATCCTTCTGTATGCTCCATTCAACTCATTCAATGAGACTTTATTATATGTGTCAGTGTTGCATCCTTCTGTATGCTCCATTCAACTCATTCAATGAGACTTTATTATATGTGTCAGCATTGCATCCTTCTGTATGATCCATTCAACTCATTCAATGAGACTTTATTATATGTGTCAGTGTTGCATCCTTCTGTATGCTCCATTCAACTCATTCAATGAGACTTTATTATATGTGTCAGCATTGCATCCTTCTGTATGCTCCATTCAACTCATTCAATGAGACTTTATTATATGTGTCAGCGTTGCATCCTTCTGTATGCTCCATTCAACTCATTCAATGAGACTTTATTATATGTGTCAGCGTTGCATCCTTCTGTATGCTCCATTCAACTCATTCAATGAGACTTTATTATATGTGTCAGCATTGCATCCTTCTGTATGATCCATTCAACTCATTCAATGAGACTTTATTATATGTGTCAGTGTTGCATCCTTCTGTATGCTCCATTCAACTCATTCAATGAGACTTTATTATATGTGTCAGTGTTGCATCCTTCTGTATGCTCCATTCAACTCATTCAATGAGACTTTATTATATGTGTCAGCGTTGCATCCTTCTGTATGCTCCATTCAACTCATTCAATGAGACTTTATTATATGTGTCAGCGTTGCATCCTTCTGTATGCTCCATTCAACTCATTCAATGAGACTTTATTATATGTGTCAGCGTTGCATCCTTCTGTATGCTCCATTCAACTCATTCAATGAGACTTTATTATATGTGTCAGCATTGCATCCTTCTGTATGCACCATTCAACTGATTCAGTGAGACTTTATTATATGTGTCAGTGTTGCATCCTTCTGTATGCTCAGTACAACTCATTCAATGAGACTTTATTATATGTGTCAGCATTGCATCCTTCTGTATGCTCCATTCAACTCATTCAATGAGACTTTATTATATGTGTCAGCATTGCATCCTTCTGTATGCTCCATTCAACTCATTCAGTGAGACTTTATTATATGTGTCAGCGTTGCATCCTTCTGTATGCTCCATTCAACTCATTCAATGAGACTTTATTATATGTGTCAGCGTTGCATCCTTCTGTATGCACCATTCAACTCATTCAATGAGACTTTATTATATGTGTCAGCGTTGCATCCTTCTGTATGCTCCATTCAACTCATTCAATGAGACTTTATTATATGTGTCAGCGTTGCATCCTTCTGTATGCTCCATTCAACTCATTCAATCAGACTTTATTATATGTGTCAGCGTTGCATCCTTCTGTATGCTCCATTCAACTCATTCAATGAGACTTTATTATATGTGTCAGCATTGCATCCTTCTGTATGCGCCATTCAACTCATTCAATGAGACTTTATTATATGTGTCAGCATTGCATCCTTCTGTATGCTCCATTCAACTCATTCAATGAGACTTTATTATATGTGTCAGCGTTGCATCCTTCTGTATGCTCCATTCAACTCATTCAATGAGACTTTATTATATGTGTCAGTGTTGCATCCTTCTGTATGCACCATTCAACTCATTCAGTGAGACTTTATTATATGTGTCAGCGTTCCATCCTTCTGTATGCTCCATTCAACTCATTCAATGAGGCTTTTTTTATGTGTGTCAGCTTTGCATCCTTCTGTATGCACAATTCAACTCATTCAGTCAGACTGTATTATATGTGTCAGTGTTGCATCCTTCTGTATGCACAATTCAACTCATTCAATGAGACTTTATTATATGTGTCAGTGTTGCATCCTTCTGTATGCACCATTCAACTCATTCAATGAGACTTTATTATATGTGTCAGCATTGCATCCTTCTGTATGCTCCATTCAACTCATTCAATGAGACTTTATTATATGTGTCAGCGTTGCATCCTTCTGTATGCTCCATTCAACTCATTCAATGAGACTTTATTATATGTGTCAGTGTTGCATCCTTCTGTATGTTCCATTCAACTCATTCAATGAGACTTTACTATAAGTGTCAGTGTTGCATCCTTCTGTATGCGCCATTCAACTCATTCAATCAGACTTTATTATATGTGTCAGCATTGCATCCTTCTGTATGCTCCATTCAACTCATTCAGTGAGACTTAATTATATGTGTCAGCATTGCATCCTTCTGTATGCACCATTCAACTCGTTCAGTGAGACTTTATTATATGTGTTAGCGTTGCATCCTTCTGTATGCACCATTCATTTCATTCAATGAGACTTTATTATATGTGTCAGCGTTGCATCCTTCTGTATGCTCCATTCAACTCATTCAATGAGACTTTATTATATGTGTCAGCGTTGCATCCTTCTGTATGCTCCATTCAACTCATTCAATGAGACTTTATTATATGTGTCAGCATTGCATCCTTCTGTATGCTCCATTCAACTCATTCAATGAGACTTTATTATATGTGTCAGTGTTGCATCCTTCTGTATGCTCCATTCAACTCATTCAGTGAGACTTTATTATATGTGTCAGCATTGCATCCTTCTGTATGCTCCATTCAACTCATTCAATGAGACTTTATTATATGTGTCAGTGTTGCATCCTTCTGTATGCTCCATTCAACTCATTCAATGAGACTTTATTATATGTGTCAGTGTTGCATCCTTCTGTATGCTCCATTCAACTCATTCAATGAGACTTTATTATATGTGTCAGCATTGCATCCTTCTGTATGCTCCATTCAACTCATTCAATGAGACTTTATTATATGTGTCAGCATTGCATCCTTCTGTATGATCCATTCAACTCATTCAATGAGACTTTATTATATGTGTCAGCGTTGCATCCTTCTGTATGATCCATTCAACTCATTCAATGAGACTTTATTATATGTGTCAGCGTTGCATCCTTCTGTATGCTCCATTCAACTCATTCAGTGAGACTTTATTATATGTGTCAGCGTTGCATCCTTCTGTATGCTCCATTCAACTCATTCAATGAGACTTTATTATATGTGTCAGTGTTGCATCCTTCTGTATGCTCCATTCAACTCATTCAATGAGACTTTATTATATGTGTCAGCGTTGCATCCTTCTGTATGCTCCATTCAACTCATTCAATGAGACTTTATTATATGTGTCAGCGTTGCATCCTTCTGTATGCTCCATTCAACTCATTCAATGAGACTTTATTATATGTGTCAGCGTTGCATCCTTCTGTATGCTCCATTCAACTCATTCAATGAGACTTTATTATATGTGTCAGCGTTGCATCCTTCTGTATGCTCCATTCAACTCATTCAATGAGACTTTATTATATGTGTCAGCGTTGCATCCTTCTGTATGCTCCATTCAACTCATTCAATGAGACTTTATTATATGTGTCAGCGTTGCATCCTTCTGTATGCTCCATTCAACTCATTCAATGAGACTTTATTATATGTGTCAGCATTGCATCCTTCTGTATGCTCCATTCAACTCATTCAATGAGACTTTATTATATGTGTCAGTGTTGCATCCTTCTGTATGCTCCATTCAACTCATTCAATGAGACTTTATTATATGTGTCAGCATTGCATCCTTCTGTATGCTCCATTCAACTCATTCAATGAGACTTTATTATATGTGTCAGCGTTGCATCCTTCTGTATGATCCATTCAACTCATTCAATGAGACTTTATTATATGTGTCAGCGTTGCATCCTTCTGTATGATCCATTCAACTCATTCAATGAGACTTTATTATATGTGTCAGCGTTGCATCCTTCTGTATGCTCCATTCAACTCATTCAATGAGACTTTATTATATGTGTCAGCGTTGCATCCTTCTGTATGTTCCATTCAACTCATTCAATGAGACTTTATTATATGTGTCAGCGTTGCATCCTTCTGTATGAGCCATTCAACTCATTCAATGAGACTTTATTATATGTGTCAGCGTTGCATCCTTCTGTATGAGCCATTCAACTCATTCAATGAGACTTTATTATATGTGTCAGCGTTGCATCCTTCTGTATGCTCCATTGAACTCATTCAGTGAGACTTTATTATATGTGTCAGCGTTGCAACCTTCTGTATGCTCCATTCAACTCATTCAATGAGACTTTATTATATGTGTCAGCGTTGCATCCTTCTGTATGCTCCATTCAACTCATTCAATGAGACTTTATTATATGTGTCAGTGTTGCATCCTTCTGTGTGCTCCATTCAACTCATTCATTGAGACTTTATTATATGTGTCAGCATTGCATCCTTCTGTATGATCCATTCAACTCATTCAATGAGACTTTATTATATGTGTCAGCGTTGCATCCTTCTGTATGCTCCATTCAACTCATTCAATGAGACTTTATTATATGTGTCAGCGTTGCATCCTTCTGTATGCTCCATTCAACTCATTCAATGAGACTTTATTATATGTGTCAGTGTTGCATCCTTCTGTATGATCCATTCAACTCATTCAATGAGACTTTATTATATGTGTCAGCATTGCATCCTTCTGTATGATCCATTCAACTCATTCAATGAGACTTTATTATATGTGTCAGCGTTGCATCCTTCTGTATGCTCCATTCAACTCATTCAATGAGACTTTATTATATGTGTCAGCGTTGCATCCTTCTGTATGCTCCATTCAACTCATTCAATGAGACTTTATTATATGTGTCAGTGTTGCATCCTTCTGTATGCTCCATTCAACTCATTCAATGAGACTTTATTATATGTGTCAGCGTTGCATCCTTCTGTATGCTCCATTCAACTCATTCAATGAGACTTTATTATATGTGTCAGCATTGCATCCTTCTGTATGCTCCATTCAACTCATTCAATGAGACTTTATTATATGTGTCAGTGTTGCATCCTTCTGTATGCTCCATTCAACTCATTCAATGAGACTTTATTATATGTGTCAGTGTTGCATCCTTCTGTATGATCCATTCAACTCATTCAATGAGACTTTATTATATGTGTCAGTCTTGCATCCTTCTGTATGCTCCATTCAACTAATTCAATGAGACTTTATTATATGTGTCAGTCTTGCATCCTTCTGTATGCTCCATTCAACTCATTCAATGAGACTTTATTATATGTGTCAGCATTGCATCCTTCTGTATGATCCATTCAACTCATTCAGTGAGACTTTATTATATGTGTCAGGGTTCCATCCTTCTGTATGCTCAGTACAACTCATTCAATGAGACTTTATTATATGTGTCAGTGTTTAAAATCTCCTGCATTGATACAACTCCACCCCCGTGATAACCACTCCAAACCTCTTTTTGGGTTTCATAACCCTTAATTTTTCTCTTTGCAGAAACAGTAAAACAGTTAACTCACTTTCAGTTAAATTATTCAGATAATGTGTGTTATTGTGTTTCTGCAAACTTTTAAGATCTAATTAGCATAATGTCTCATACAAGGCGAGTTTGGGGTGGATGGGGGGGTTATGAATCGAACTGATATTCCCCATATTATCACTAGTCCTGTGTAAATTGTCATGATACAACAAGGAAAAATTCACCTTTCTCAAAAACAATTTCATAGCTATAACACTTGTAGTAAAATCAAAGGATCTTGTTGGCACAAATGTCATGCCTCTAGCTAGTAAGTCTGCTACATCCATATCAATGTTCACATCAGAATAATTGTAAACTTTAAAATCTTTCTGCTTATTAAATACAATGGTGTAGTCATCATTTACTAATTCTTGAGAGTCATCCCCTCCCCTTGAGATAAACAAGCAGGAACAAAGTCAATGGGGGGCAAGTCCACTACTACATTTATGTCCTCCAGTTCCTCCTCTTGGGCCTGGCCCCTTGAAAACCCATCTCTTGATAAACACCTTGTGCATCGTGTCTCAGTTGAGTGTCATTTTTGTTCCTAAGTCTTTCTGACCTTCTTGGACCATTATATTCTAGGTCAGGAATTAGGAACTCATCACCCCCTGCACCTCAGTATTTTGTCTTAAGTTATCAGAAAGATGGCTTCTTTGAACAAACTTATGCCTTTTACGTTTAAACTGAGAAGCTGGTGGTTGTGGGTATGCATAGTCATTCAAGTCCCTGTTTAGTTTGTTATTCTTTCCCTTTTTAAGGTGGTCAATACTGTTGAAAATACATGAATATTCATATTTAAAAGTATCAAAAGAAATGTCATCATGGATACTTTTATCTAACAAAGCCAACGCATTGCTTAGGGTGTTGATTTCTCTATCAGTGTATTTTATCAACAACTCCGAGCAGTTCAAATCCAAACCTGTCAAATAATTTAAGCAAGTCAGTACGCAAAGGTGAGTCAGGGACTAACCCTGTTGGATACTTCCATAGTTGTAAACCTTTGGGAATAATTTTCAGTCTAAGACATTCCCTCAGGTAAACATTTTCTAACTGAAGTTTTTTACACCTCAATGATTTTTGATCATATTCATTCAGCTTACCATCAGTTGTAACTTCAGCTTGCCTCTGGTTCAACAAAAAAGAAATGGAAGCATCCAGCCAGTCATTTAGTTGGGGAATTTCATTTCTATAAATCAAACCAACTGGCTTGTCTCCTTGCTGACCTGTTGGAATCTTTCACTGGCTGTAATAAGTCATTTTTATTAAGAGAACTCATTTGTTCTCCTAAATTTTCTGTTCTGTTATAGCTAGGCAGAGTGGAGTTTGAGAAAATCCATACCTGGAGAAACAGCTCCTCCCGGTGGTCGAATAGGTGCAGGAACTCTTAAAGTGGGACTATATTAGAACATCGAAGTTTCAAAATTTCGAATGTTCTAATATCGAACCCTATTCAGCTAAAGCTGAAAATATCAAAGCAACAGAAAACCAAATTTTTTTCCTAGGGAAATAATTTGGTTGTCTGTTTCTGTTACTTCAGTATTTTCAGTGCTGTGATGGAAAGTTACTGGTCGGGTTCAGGTAAGTGTGCGAGTTGGGATAGTTAGGGTTAGGTTGCAGGTTAGGTATGTGTGCGATTGTGTGTACGTGAGGGTTAGGGCGGGTTAGGTGAGTTAGGGTTAGGACATAGATTAGGTATGTGTGTGATTGTGTGGACATGAGGGTTAGGGCGGGTTAGGTGAGTTAAGGTTAGGGTGTGGGTCAGGTAAGTGTGTGATTGTGTGGACGTGAGGGTTAGGGAGGGGTAGGTGAGTTAGGGTTAGGGCGCGGGTGAGGTGAGTTTGCGATAGTGATGGACCTTAGGGTTAGGGTTTGGGTTAAGGTAAGTGGGTAGTTAGTGGTGTGTGTATAGTTTAGTGTAGGTTTAGGTGTAAGATTTTAGGTGTATGTGTGTGGATTGCTGCTTGTTTGGTGTGCTTGTGTTGTGTATGTGTTTTGGAACAGCAAATTTTTTCCCTAGGAAAAAAATTCACTTTTCTGTATGTTCGATGTTTTCAGCTTTCGCTGAATAGGTTTCAATATTAGAACATTTGAAGTTTTGAAACTTTGATGTTCTAATATAGACCCCCTTAAAGCACCACATTCACTGAAATGTTCATAAAAGACATCAATTCTCTATGAAAGTTGCAAAATTATGGCAGTCAAGTTTCCTATACTTTTTTATGTGGATTCCTGTTGGTCTTGCCCTAATGGAATAGCTGCCAAAGAGGTATCCGTCACACTACCAGATGCTATACTCCAAAAAAAAAACAAAAGAAACACTCAAAACTAAATAAAATAAAAACAGCAGTTCACGGACTCCACTGACAGCAAGTTAAGATGAAAGACAAGTCCACAATGATGTAGAAACACACACAAATCCTTCTTTATGTTATTCTAATCTTATTTATTTTATTATTATTATTATTATTATTATTATTAGCTTTATCTACGTATTACATAAGTATTATATAATTATATAATATAAATATTATATTACATTATTATATTATATAAGTATTATATTATTATAATATATATTATTATATAATTATATAATGTAAATATATTATATTATTATATTATATAAGTATTATATTATTATAATATATATTATAATATAATTATACAATGTAAATATTATATTACATTATTATATTATATAAGTATTATATTATTATAATATATATTATTATATAATTATATAATATAGATATTATATTATATTATATAAGTATTATATTATTATAATATATATTATTATATAATTATTATATAATTATATAATATAAATATTATATTATATTATTATATTATATAAGTATTATATTATTATAATATTATATTATATAATTATATAATATAAATATTATATTATTATATTATATAAGTATTATATTATTATAATATATATTATTATATAATTATATAATGTAAATATTATATTATATTATTATATTATATAAGTATTATATTATTATAATATATATTATTATATAATTATATAATATAAATATTATATTATATTATTATATAATTATATAATGTAAATATTATATTATATTATTATATTATATACGTATTATATTATTATAATATATATTATTATATAATTATATAATATAAATATTATATTATTATATTATATAAGTATTATATTATTATATAATTATTATATTTTTATAATAATTGTTGGTGCCATGGGGCCCAAGGTTGGGTTAGATGATGTAAGAGTCTGATATAATCAGCATGAGAGTGGGTTGTCAATCAAACTGAGAGGCTAGAGTTTGGCCACATTTTTTCTTGCACATGCTAATATTAGGCAGAAAGCAAGATAACAGATGTACTGAAGGACACACTAAGCTTTCATCCTGCTATGAAAGTATATCAGAAATGAAATGCACACATTAACATGTTCTCTTCTCTGTACTCCTCACCCCTCACATTTTCCCATCTGATGTAAAGAATCACATATATCATAATATATATCATAATATTTTTCTGTGACTGGACAATGGCTGTAGGTTTTCAGATGAATGAGGAACAGAAATACAATCTGAAAAGTACCAATAAAGATCAGTAATACATTCAAAACTATACGTTCTCACATTCCCTTGATTCTCTACATAAATTATCATATATCTTAATAAAATCTTCCAACTCTTTCTTTTATCTTCTCCTATACTATGATTGTTATTAATAGCGGTCAGTGGAACAGTTTCAAAGTTTCAATCGAATTCAAATTGACCCACTTTCTGGACTCTTAACACTTTTAAAATTCATGCTTTAAGCATAAAGAGAAGATCAAACATAATGTAACGGCTATAAGCGTAAAACCTTTAAAATCCTTCCTAATCATCCAGACAAAAGGTTGGTTAACCATGCCCATTGGGAACTATCAGCTTCTTTGGCAGGTGAATATTCATCAATTGTTTTAATTATTTCAAGGTGACAACAAATGGCACCTGTATTATTGGGAGTTAAAGAGCAGCAGTCTGGATGAACGTATATGTACCCCCTTGAGAAGCAAAGGTAAAGTCATGTGCCATGCAGTTGTATAGCACCATGCTGCATGTTGCAGTCTTGGGGTATCAACTTAATATACTCAAAAGTGGAATAATTTAATTTTTCCAGGAGCTTAGATAATTTCCTAAGTTTCCAGACTGATTTCACCATCCTATAGGCAGGTTCAATGCCTGCTGCGGAAATGATCACATCATCAAGATTCGTGTTTGTAAGCCCTTTAAAAGCAGTTTGTTGTATCGTTATTATGATAGATCCAGGAGGCATCTGTTTTAACAACTGGTTTAGGGATGTCCTTAATGACTCTTTTTACTATGAGCATTACAAATCTTTCCATCCAGTAAACCAGCATTGTATGTACAATAGCTGTACTAACACAACCAATATAACAGACCAGACCAGTCTGTAGGTAACAGGGGGCAAGCTTGATTTACACAAATGTAATGATATTCACATACTGCTAACATGCAATACTTTCCAGCACCATCATAAATGTTTCAAGTAAAATTGCAAGTACTAATTCTGACGTTCTGACAAAAAGTGTTCCATTTTTATGATAGCAAACAAATTGTTTAGCAATCATTGCTAGTTGAAGCAGAATTACAGTGAAACTTGTTTAATCTTCTGACGTTTAGAAACAAAAATAAGACTGCATGCAGTGTGAAGCTCAGAGTCCATCACTGGTGTGGGGATTTAATAAAATACTCGCATGTGCAGAAACACAGCAGCTGCTAGCATTGAGGGTCTGTGCATAAGTATGTAAGGCAGCAGCTGGTAGTATTGAGGGTCTGTGCATAAGTATGTTAGCAGCTGGCAGTATTGAGGGTCTGTGCATAAGTATGTTAGTCAGCAGCTGGTAGTATTGAGGGTCTGTGCCTAAGTATGTAAGACAGCAGCTGGTAGTATTGAGGGTCTGCGCATGCGTATGTAAGGCAGCAGTTGCTAGTATCGGGGGTCTGTGCATGATTATGTAAGGCAGCAGTTGTTAGCATTGAGGGTCTGTACATGATTATGTAAGACAGCAGTTGCTAGTATTGAGGGTCTGTGCATAAGTATGCAAGGCAGCAGAAAAATAAACCATTAAAATGAGGATACCATTCAGGTGCTCATGGTTCAGTTTTGTGTATGACTATTAAGCAATGATTCATTGCTTATAGGTCCTGTGGTCACAGAGAATGATGCACTCACAGTTCCAGATGGCAAAAGTAGACAAAACAAAATGGTGATAAAAAGCACAATAATTGTGATGATGACTGGTCCCCAGGACAAAGGAACATGTTGGGGCTAGACAGGGTTGTAAAGAAATTGTAAACAAGAATGTTGGATGGGCTTTCCATCATGTGAGCAAAATTAATCACAAAAAAGTCATTGACCAAGGGCCTTAATCGCAGATGATGTCAAAAGGTAATGTTGTCTGGAAAAAACAAAATCTGAATCTGTGTCCATAAGGCAGGATAAATCTGTAACGCAAAAAATGGAGACAAGAAAAAATGTTGTCAGACTTGAATAAGGATCAGTAGAAGTTGAATCAGACCAAGATGAGGTAGCAGAGTAATGGTGTTTAACTTCCTGGTCAGGCAACAAGGATAATTCTGGATGCGAGCTGGATGGCAGATGTGGACTCTGGTCCTATGACAAACAGTACACAAGTATCTCCAGACCTGGTGTGGATGGCAAAACATCATGGCTGTCAGTTCCATATTCAGTCATGTGTCTAGGTTGTCTGGTTCTGCTGAGTCATGTGGCCTGATATTCAGTGGTGTTTCATTTATACTCTTTGCAAGGGAGGGTCTTTTTGACATTCGACACATGGATTCAGGTGGGAAGTCCCTCACAACTGATGGCAGTAGCAGTTGTGAAAAAAAAAAGTATGGTCCTTTCATTCTTAGACTAAGTGAGTTTCTCTGGGAATGGACTTTAATATAGATTTACAGAATGGGTGATACATAGATCGCACCCTGATTGGAGAATGAACATTCTCCAGCAAGGTGTTAACATACAAGTAATACCTGCTAAAAGCAAGTCCGACCATTGACAACAGCATATGAAGCCGCTGTGGAACACTGACTGAAAAAAACTAATGGCTCCCATTGTTTTATGGTCACTAAGCAACACTTCTGCTGTTTAGCAAGTGTAAAGTACATTAAAAAAGGAAAATTAAACAAAAGTGGTTGTGTGTTTATGTCTCTGTGTATGTGAGTGTATGCATGGATGTAAGTGAAAGTGAGACTGATCGAGCCATTATTTTACAATTGCTAAGCACCACTTTTGCTGTTTAGTGAGTGTGAAAACTAAACATAACAGAAAACACTATGTGTGTGTGTGTTGTGTATGTGTGTGTGCATCTGTGTGTGTGTGTGTTTGTGTGTGTGTGTGTGTGTGTGTGTGTGTGTGTGTGTGTGTGTGTGTGTGTGTGTGTGTGTGTGTGTGTGTGTGTGTTTATGTTTCTGTCTGCGTATGTGAATGCGAGATTGTGTGCATGAAAGTGAGGAGCATGACTGACTGAGTGACTGAGCGCTGGTAGCAGCAGCATTGAGGAGGTTTATTTACCTCTCAGATCAAGTTATCTGGATAAAGTCTAAAATACTGCTGATCACTAATCATCACCTCCCTTCTTAACCTAGCTTCCACTACTCTTTCCTATAACTTCATGCTGTGACTGATCAGTTTAATCCCTCTGTAGTTACTACAGCTCTGCACATCATCTTAATTCTTACAAATCGGTACCAAATCACTTTTTCCTCCATTCCTCAGGCATCCTCTCACTTTCCAAGATTTCATTAAACAATCTAGTTAAAAACTCCACTGCCATTTCACCTAAACACCTCCATGCTTCCACAGGTATGTCATCCGGACCACAGCCTTTCTGTTCTTCATCTTCTTCATAGCTATCCTTACTTCATCCTTGCTAATCCATTGTACTTCATGATTCACTATCCGCACATCATCCAACCTTCTCTCCCTCTCATTCTCTTCATTCATCAACCCCTCAAAGTACTCTTTCCATCTGCTCAACACACTCTCCTCGCTTGTGAGTACGTTTCCCTCAGTATCCTTTATCACCCTTACCTGCTGCACATCTTTACTAGCAAGGTCCCTCTGTCTAGCCAGTTGGTACAGGTCCTTTTCTCCCACCTTAGTGTCCAAACTTTTATACAACTCTTCATATGCCTTATCCTTAGCCTTCGCCACCTCTCTCTTTGCCATGTACCTCATCTCCTTATACTCTTGTCTACTTTCTTCATCTCTCTGACAATCCCACTTCTTCTTCACCAACCTCTTTCTCCTGTACTTCTTCATTCCACCAGCAGGTCTCCTTGTCCTCCTTCCTCTTTTCAGATGTCACACCAAGCACCTTTCTAGCCATCTCTCTTACTAGCTCTGCTGTAGTTACACAGCTATTCAGTAACTCTTCACTGCCACCCAGTGCCTGTCTTAACTCTTCCCTGAACATCGCCTCACAATTACCATTTTTCAATTTCCATCATTTGATCCTTGGTGCTGCCCTCACACTCATCCTCCTCTTCTTGATCACCAGTGTCATCCTACAAACCATCATCCTATGCTGCCTAACTACACTTTCCCCTACCACCACTTTACAGTCTCCAATCTCCTTCAGACTGACCCTTCTACATAAGATATAATCCACCTGTGTGCATCTTCCTCCATTCTTGTATGTCACCCTATGCTCCTCCCTCTTGTTAAAATACGTATTCAACACAGCCATGTCCATCTTTTTCGCAAAATCCACTACCATCTGACCTTCTGCATTCATTTGCTTAACACCATACCTACCCATCACTTCCTCATCCCCAACATGCCCATTGAAATCTGCTCCAATCACCAGTCTCTCACCCTTGGGTACAGTCATCACCACTTCATCCAACTCACTCCAAAATTTTTCTTTCTCATCCATCGCACACCCAAATTGTGGAGCATATGCACTAACAACATTCATCATTACACCATCAATTTCCAGCTTCATAAACATCACTCTATCTGACACTCTTTTCACCTCCAAAACACTCTTACCATATTGTTCCTTCATGATAATGCCTATGCCATTTCTCCTCCCATCCACACCATGATAAAACAATTTGAACCCACCTCCGATACACCCAGCCTTGCTCCCCTTCCATCTGGTCTCTTGCACACACAATATACCAACCTTCCTTTGGTCCATCATATCAGTTAGCTCTCTCCCTGTACCAGTCATACTGCCAACATTCAAAGTTCTGACCCTCATTATCTCTAAGTTGGTATAGTAATTTAAATTGTAGATGTTTTTGTATAATTTTTAAACATTGTTAAATTATTGTTATTAAAATGTTTTTATAATAGTTTGGTGCTTTTCCAACTGGGCCTACGGTGAAAATGCACAATTACCCTGTAACACCCCTGCACTGGCCCAGTAATCAAGGAGCCTCAATCCTCACCACTGGCAACAGCTAGGGGATGTACACACTAAGAGGATGACACGTTTTTGAAATATTAAACTTACAATTGAGTTTATAACAAAAATATTCACTTTATGTAAATGTTGAAATTTCTGTATTGAATTATGTCTTTTCATTTTTGTAACATTGCGACAAGCCAATTGTAAATATCATGGAGCTTATCTGTCAATGTTTAATTAGCTGTATGAACTATGTCCTTTTGTAACATGTGAAATGTAACTTAAAATTATTGTGGAGCTTTTCTCTCAATGCCTCCACTGAAAACGGACTCTTCTTGGCCCAGTGGACATCCCCAGTCATCAAACTTAAATAAATAAATAAAATAAAATAAATAAGTACACACACAGTAAAGTACAATATCCCTTAAGAGCACACAGAGACCACAGTCAGGCTGGGGTGGTTTCTGGCTCTTTCTCCAGATCCCCAGTAAGACTTCCCACTGGCAAAGCTATAGAGTTGAGCCCTTAGCCAGGGTTCCAAGCCAAGTCCTCCAACACTCTCTCTCTCCAACCAGTGCTGTGGGTCTCTGCCCAAGGAGCTGACACACACACACACACACACACACACACACACACACACACACACACACACACACACACACACACACACACACACACACACATACTCTTTAAGATTTGTTTTACACAAATACACACCCGAGGAAGGCTGGCACAGGTTTACTAGCTATGCCCCCTTCTGCCCAAAGTATAAGGTAGCTATCACTGCCACCAGAACTCAGGTTACTATTAATCCAAATGGTAAACTGACCAAGTAATGCAACTGGAGTGGCCTGTACAGTGTCACCAAATACATAGCAAAGTACTCCAAGAGCTTAAATATCTTTCACAAATGTCAGCCACAAAGATATGTTTAAATATATTTAATAATAAATAATAAAAGAACAAGACAATACTCAGTAACTCAACACAGTAACTTCAGAGTTTAAAATCACAGGAAATATTTAAAACAAGAATGCAGGACAGTCTCAAATAAATACAGAAAACATCTAAACTAATCTTTGCTATATTCCTAATTAGATTTAAAAAAAAGTTACTATGTGCTAGAAACTTACTTTCAGAGACAGGCAAGTGCAGATGCTGATGATGAGTGGATGTTCTTGCTAGGTCCTAGACAAAATACAAAATGCACAGTCTCCCTCTGAAAAGCAAACTTTACGTTACTTAAGACTGAGGTGGAAAGTTTCAAAGCCCCCATGCTGAAGGATAACACTGTCCAAGCTGCAAAATCCTTTACTAATGCAGTCTACGGGCACCTACAAGAATGCATGGATCGTGCCATCCCAAGCAAAACCTAGACTTACTCCTCCAGGAAAAGAAAATCAGTCTGGTGGACTCCTTCCATAAACAAGCTATACAGTAGAAGGAGGAAACTAGTACAGAAAAGAGTAAAATCCCAAGAAGGGAAGACATTCCTGATCAGTATTAGCAAGAAACTACGATCCCTCATAAAATCATCCAAGGCGAGCTTTGAAAGAAAAATTGCCAAGGACTCCAAATATAACCACAAGGCATTCTTTAGCTATGTCAAGAATCTAAGTGGCAATGCTCAAATCTGCTCTGAGTTAGTGCAGAATGGCACAAAATACACTAAACCGACCGATATTGCCAACATCCTGGCAGACAGGTTCAGTGCAAACTTCAGCCCCTCTCACTCCCAAAAGGGCCCATAACCATACCAGAAGAATGTAGAGTCCCTGAAATCACAGACACTCAGGTTAAAACAGCCCTCTCCAAAGCCAAAAACACAACATCAATGGGACCAAACGGTGTCCCAGGCTGCACCCTACACAAGCTCAAAAATGAACTAACCCCTCACCTAAACACACTGTTCAAACTCAGCCTCCCCACAGGCTACATACCCATAGAGTGGTGCACAGCAATGGTTATGCCGTTCCACAAAGGTGGAGCCACAACAGACCTCAGGAACTATCGCCCTATAAACCTGACTAGCTTGGTCTGCAAGGCTATGGAGCTTATCATCATGGAATTCATTAACAGAGACACTGGGAACCTCCAAACACTGGACCTTACCCAGTTTGGCTTTGTTAAGGGCAGATTATGCCTCCTAAACCTGGTGGACTTCTTTGAGACAGTTACCAAGGCTATAGATGAGGGAAAGGTGGTACATTCAGCCTACCTAGACCTCGCTATGGCCTTTGAAACCATCCCCCATTTTTGGTATTATAGACAAGCTCACCAGCCTGAACATAAACCCCTACATCACAAGATGGATTGCCAACTGGCTCATGGACAGAACCCACATGGTGAGAGTTGTGGGAACTAGGTCCAACTCTAAACCAGTTACAAGTGGCATTCCCCATGGCTCAGTCCTAGGACCCCTCCTGTTCGGCATATACTTCTCGGAGGTACAGGCAAGCACAGGACGACTATGGCTGATCAAGTTCACAGATAACTGCAAACTAGGGGCTATAATTGACTCTCCGGCTGACACAGACATCCTCCAAAAGGATCTCACTGAGATGGATACCTGGTGTCAAAATCATGGTCTCAAGCTAAATGCCAAAAAGTGCATAGCCATCCCTTTTGGAAAAAAAGTACCCACAAACTACCATATAGGTGGTAATCACCTAAATACAGAAGACGTAATAAGGGATCTGGGGACCCAAGGAGATAGTAATCTCACCGTTGATAATCACACTGCCAAAATCCTTCTACGGTGCCCACCTAATCACAAAAGGGTTCACATCCAGATCAAAAGAGGTCATTGTGCCCCTCTACTCATCACTCATCAGACCCATTATAGAGTACAATGCCCCATTTGGGATGCACCTTACAAGACACCTGCAACAGCTTGAAAGACCACAGAAGTACCTCACCAAGAGGATCACTGGCCTCAAACAGATGCCCTATGCAGCTTACTGAAGAAACTACAGCTGTACTCGGTTGCATACCGGTTACTCAGACGTGATCTCTGCCTGACATACAAGGCCATGTCCAACCCAGAATTGATGGGCATGTTCCACCTAAAGAAAACCATATCCCCGTGAGCCACATGCTCTAGGGATCTAAACCTCACCACAACAATAAATAGGACGTGCTGGAGGGATAGATTCCTGTCCTAAAGACTTCCCATGCTTTGGAACAAGATTCCAATCTACATTAGGCAGAGCTTCTTGCTAACACTCTTCAAAAGAAACCTTGACAAGTATATGGAAAACAGAAAGTTTACCTCGGGGATCACTTCAGTGGCTCTGCTGGACAGAGGCACAGGGATCTAATCTAAGGGGGCGGCGAAAACCAACACATTCTGGCTAGGGTTATAAATGCCTTTGGGAAAATAGCCTAGTACCTACCTATGAACCTATGAACTAGTTCTTAAATTAATATCAAATATTACTGCTGGGTTAGCTTGGATGACATCACTTTTTGTCACCTGACTTAAGTTCCCAGGCTAAACCAGAAACTAACAGAATTTTACATCTCTGTGTTAAAAATACATATCTCTCAGATGTTTGCTCAGAACTGAAAGTAATAAAACAATAAAACACTTTCAAAACAACGCAGAAGGCACCCAAGTTCTACACATCCTGTTTCCTTGCTGCATTGAAATTAACTTTTATAGCACAATCATAAAGCAGTCTAATTTCAACTTATATTCCTGAAGTTTTGCAAGTTAACTCTTTATGTTCTAGTTTCTACTATTAAAACAAACAATTGCACAGGTATATGGCTTATATGCATTTCTGTTCTTTTCCAGTAGGGTGCATTGTGGATACATCTTAACTCAGTACATAACATACAGTTTTGTATAAATCATATCAATATTCACAAATGACATAGAATTATTTACACAGTTTCAGATAGCTGGGCTGGCAGTGTGACATTTCTGCCCCTGCCAAAAACTCAAGCTAGTCTTTCAAATGACCCTTGAGAAACGTTGCTTGAGCTTGAAAGGATTGAGCCTATCTGGGAATACCTTACCCCATTCCCTGTCTTGACAGCCCATCTGTGTTGGCTTTGCAAACCCCGCTGCAGTGCTGCACTGTCATGTCACATGCTTGCAACCCTAGGCTCCATCTTAGTAACTTGGTATTTTGCTGTCTGGCTCGATGTAGCCATGTTAAGAGACTGTGGTCTTATCAACAGTGAGTTTCCTTCCATACAGGTAAGGCTGAAGTTTCTGCAGTGCCCACACTATGGCTAGACATTCCTTTTCTACAGCTTCATAGCATTTCTCCCTGGGTTTGAGCCTATGACTGAGATAGACCACTGAGTGCTCTTCTCCCTCTGAGGAAACCTGGCTAAGTACAGCCTCCACCCCATGGTTTGAAGCATCCATCTGCACAACAAATTCTTTGCTGTAATCCTGACTGGCTAACAAAGGTGGTCCTCCCAAAGCTCCTTTAAGCTTCTGGAATGCCTGCTCACATACAGGGGTCCACACTACCATATCTGACTGTTTTATCCTTGAAAAGTCTGTGAGGGGAGCAGCTGTGGAACTATAAGTGGGGACAAACTTTCTGTAGTAGCCTGCTGTCCCTAAGAATGCCTTCACCTGCTTTTTGGTAAGAGGGGCAGTCCATGCCTGAATGTCTTCCACTTTAGCAGATTCTGGCCTGATCTCACCACTCCCCACTCATATCAAATCAAATCTAGAGGTATCCCCACCCTATGCCCATATAGCAACTCAGAGGGTGAAAAATTTGTGGATTCTTGGGGAACCTCTCTGTAAGGAAATAGATGGAGCAAATATTTGTCTCACTCCCTCTTAAACTGATCTGCAAATGCCCATAGTATGGATTTGAGTGTAGAGTTTAACATCTTAACAAGACCATTAGTCTGGTAATGGTAGGGGGTGGTCTTCAGGTTCTTCACCCTACAGTAATTCCACAGACAAGCCAGCAGGTCTGAGATGATGCACGATCTGAGTCGATATAATGCACCAAGTTTCTTGTGAACTTTTTTATTGTGAGAGATATGTGGATGTCAAATCTAAGTTTGTTGCCAATTTCCACACCGAGTAATGTTGTGTGTTCTAATGGAGAGATGATGGTAATGTCTTTGGTGAGAATGTTGAAGTGGTGGGTGTTTTGTGTGGCTTTGGAAGGCTGGAACAGGAGAAGTTTTGTCTTACTTGGGTTGAGTAGAAGGTGAGCATTAGATAGCCCGCTTTCTACAGAAGAGAATGATTCCTGTGTGATTTGTTGTACTTCTGGTAGAGTGGGGGCAGACCAGATAAGAGTAGAGTCATCTGCATACAGTATAAGAGATGCTTGTGTGGTGGCAGTATGTAGGTTGTTAGTGAAAAGTGAGAATAGCAGAAGGCCAAGGATAGATTCTTGGGGAACTCCGAGAGTAACTGGGAGGTGAGGTGATAGTTACCATCCCAGATTACTGATTGCTGGTGTCTGTGTAGATAGCTGTGGAACCAGTTGCAGGCTGATTGTGAGAAGGAGAGGTTGGGGGAGAGTAGAGAGTAGTAGCTCATGAGATACCATGTCAAAGGCCTTTGAGAGATCTAGAAATATGGCAGTAGAGAAGAGGTCATTGTTTTTGTGATGAAGTATAGTGCTGGTGAAGGAGAGCAGAGCGGAGGTAGTGCTGTGATATGGCCTGAAACCATGTTGGGTTTTGGAGAGGAGATTATTAGCTAGGAGGTAGTTGGAGACCTGGGTGTTGATACATTTTTCAAGTATCTTGGAGAGAGGGGAGAGGATAGCAATGGGGTGGTATATGGAGAGGTCGGTGGAGGGGGTGCCTTTGTGGAGGGAATGATGTGGGATATTTTCCATATCGAGGGAACATAGCCTTCTGTTATGGAATGGTTGATTAGAATTGACATTGGGTAGGCTAGTGTATCAGCTGCAATTTTCAAGTATTCAGAGGAAAGGCTGTCACCTGTGAGTTTTGTGGGTTTAAATTTTAACAATAGTCTTTTTATGTTGGAGGTAGGTACTGAGGTGAAGAAGAAAAGATGAGTGGGGGGTTTAGGGTTAGGAGTTGGAGGGGCTGTTGTAGGGAAGTGTTGTTTGTTTAGAGATGTTATAGTTTCAGTGATGTGTTTGTTGAAGGATTCAGCAATACTGCTGGAGGAGGGGGGAATGGATGGCTGGGGGTATCAACCTTCCCTGGGTGGAGGGTATTATTAATAGTGGACGAGAACTGCTTAGGGTTGTGGTTGGTAGAGTTTAAGGTGGATTTATAGTAGAAGGATTTGTCTAATTTTATTTGCTTTTTGTCTTTATTGCACAGTTCATGGAATGATTGCCTATCTGAGTTAGTTTTTGTTAGTCGCCAGTGCTCCCAGGCCTTATCTCTGGATTTCATTAGGGTTCTGGTGGTCTTTTGTAACCATGGGGCATGCCTGGATCTGAATTTGGCATTTCTTAAAGGAGCATGGGTGTTTAGGATGGAGAGGAAGGTACTGTTGAAGAAGTGGAAAGCCTCATCCAGGTTGAGGTATTTTAGGGGTGACCAGTTAATTTTTTGCAGGGAGGAGATGAAGGAGTTGGGGTTGAAGTTAGACTTGTTCCGTATCTGCCTGTGGATAATGGGCTTCAGACTGTTTGTGGTGCCGAGTTAGGAAAGTGGGGGAGTGGTCACTAAGACTGTCAGTTAAGCAGCCTGCTAGGTAAGAGTGAAGGGCTTTGTTGACTAGGATCCAGTCAAGTAAGGTATGATTGTAAGGGTTTTTGTTCATTTGGGTAGGGGATTGGATGAGTTGAGTGAACCCATGGAGATTAAGGTAAATGGTTGGGAGGTTGTTATTACAGGATAGCTTGTTAATGTTAACTTTTTACCTGGTGAACTTGAGGTACTCAGAGGCCCTACAATATCCATAGCTACCCTCTGAAATGGCTCCTCAATCACAGGCAAATGCATCAAAGGAGCTTTCACCGTGTCTTCTGCCTTGCCTACCTTTTGGCACTGCTCACAGGTCCTGTAGTACCCTGTTACATCTCTGGAAATCCCAGGCCAATAAAAGTTCTGCATAATATGCCTCTTTGTACATTTTATGCCCATATGACCTGCAAAGGGAATGTGGGCTATATATAGCTACAAGTGCCAGATGGTAGGCTCTGGGCACTACCAACTGCTGTATTCTCTCACCCTCTAGCCCTCCCTCAGGGGTCCACTTTCTATACAGCAACTATTTTTCCCAGTATACAGATTCCCCCTTCCATTGAGAATCAGGTACCTCACTAGCTACCTCCTTCAGGCCTTGCAATGTAGGGTCTGAGAGCTGAGCCTGTCTCAATTCTCGATTTGTAACCCTTCCCAGCTCCCCTTCCACAGGAAGTCTGGCATCCTCTGACAGCAGTGCCTTCCTGTCAACCTGGGGTATTACAACTCAACTCTGCCCTTGCAGTCACTCTGTCCAAGAGAACATAAGTAACCACAAGCAGCTGTGGCTCAGCTTCAGTCTCACTGCTACAGGGTATCTCCCCCCTGAAGTAACCACCTCACCAGTCCTGGCTGCAAGTGTGCAGTCTGTCTGGGTCTCCCCATGCTACCAGATCCACATATTTGTCTCCAAGCCTGATTGCATGTAACTGCATGCACACACAGTACTGCATTATCAAAATCATAGGACATCTTTAGGGATATCCTCAAACACACCTACTTGCTTACTTCCTTTTCCACCATCCCAGTCAAGGTGAACCCTTCCCAATGGTATTTGGAATGGGGTCCCTCGTAAAGCTCTGACTGGAGTAGACTGCCCAAGCAAGTAGTGCTCCACTTTAACCATTGAAGGTTTCACAATGGTTAGTTTGGAGGCTGTGTCTCTCTTAGCAATGGCCTATTTTCCATCCACTAAGATAGGATATAACCTGTTGTGGTAGTTTGGTACCCTTGTTGTCTTGAGACAACTTACTCCTGGCATTTTGTCATTCCCACTTTCTGGCTCTCCCACCTTTTGTTCCTCACCTTGCCTCCATGGATATCTATATGCTACATGGCCCCACTGGTTGTATTTAAAAAATGTAACCCTTGGTCCTGGACATGCACCTGGACTAGTGGCTTCCCCTGCTACTGGTGCACTCTGTTGGGGCAGTCTGGGCTGCCTGTCAAGGGTTCCCTTAAATCCATAAGCAGCACTGGGTGTCCCTTTCCTGTGAAGTGATACCCTGCTTGCTAAGTATAGGTCTCCCTTCTTCTCTGCTAAGGGCTTGTTCCCTCACCAAAATGTCTGCCAGCCCTTCAAAAGTGGTGACCTGAGATCCACTCAACCAACTATGAAAATAAGTGCTTACTTCAGTAAAATATTCACACACACTTTCATCTGACTTGTGTCTATACTCATTAAACTTTTTTCTGTAAGCTTCAGGTGTTAACTTAAAGCATTCTAACAAACACATTTTGGCTGTATTATAATTTAAGCAATCAGTATCAGACAGTTTAGAAATAGCAGTTACAGCTTTACCATGGAGTAAGGTGGTCAGGAATCATACCCAGAGCCCTTGGTCAACATTATACTGTTTACATACACTCTCAAACATATGAATGAAACTAACAAAATTATTCTCCTCTGTAAATTGTGGAAGAAATTAACTGACCTTTGTTTCTTTTGGGGTCCGGTTACTCCCTTCCCTATTACCTCCATAACCCTGGCGAAGAGTCAGCATCTCCTTTTCATGTTGCCTCTGCCTCTCCTTCTCCTCCAGCTCTAGATGTCTCAGTCTCTTAGAGGCTTCTATTTCCAAATGCTTGGCCTCCAGCTCAAGTCTCTTTAACTCCAGATGGATTTTTAAGTTCTCTGTGGAAAGGCTGTGCTGTCCATTTTCTGAGAGTTGTACATCCCCAATGCCAGCCTGACTGTCCTGCTGATCACTGGTCTGTGATGCAGTTGTGCCCAAAGCTACAATAATTTCTGTCTTATTCAGGTTGGCGTGCACCAGTCCTTTAGCCTGGCACATATCAACCAACTAGCTCTTTGCCAGCTTGCCATAGTCCTCAGCTGACATGCTTGCCTGCTCTCCCTGACTAAGCTAAAATATATATATATATATATATATATATATATATATATATATATATATATATATATATATATATATATAAATAAAACAATTGTGATATGAAACTCTGAATGTTCACTGCATGACTGATTGAGAGTACATACACCTTCCTTAGTGGCCACTGTAAACAGGCTACAGGAATTCAATAGCCACACCACTACAGCCCAATTAATATATGATGTGGCTGTCTCACCACTGTCAAACAATTAATATGCGATGTGCACATCTCATCACCGCCAATTAATATGTGATGTAGATATCCCACCACTGTCCAGCAAGTAATATGTGATGCCCCCACGCTGGCCCATTATTCAATGAGCTTCAATCCTCACCACTGGCAACAGCTCAGGGATGTACACACTGGGAGAATGACAGGTACACACACAGTAAAGTGCAATTTCCCTTAAGAGCGCACAGAGACCACAGGCAGTCTAGGAATGGTTTCTGACTCTTTCTCCAAATCCTCAGTAAGACTCCCCAGTGGCACAGCTATAGAGTTGAGTCCTTAGCCAGGGTTCCAAACCAAGTCCTCCAATACTCTCTCTGTCCAACCAGTGCTTCATGTCCGTCCCTGCCCAAGTAGCTCACACACACACACACACACATATGGGTTCATATGAATCCATCGACAGCCGAAACATCGACGCTTACCTCATCGACACCAAAGCATCGACCGTTCAGAACATTGACAATCCAGGTAAGTGATTTTCCCCCTTACAGGACCCATGGTAGCACTTGTTTTGCTAGTGCGACGCTATGGACAACGCAAATTCTCAACAGTCGCTACCATGGGTCCTAAGTGCTACCATGGGTCCTGTAAGGGGGAAAATTGCTTACCTGGATTGTCGATGTTCTGAACGGTCGATGCTTTGGTGTCGATGAGGTAAGCGTCGATGTTTCGGCTGTCGACGGATTCATATGAACCCACACACACACACACACACACACACACACACACACACACACACACACACACACACACACACACACACACACACACGCACACACACACACACACATACACACACACACACACACACACACACACACACACACACACACACACACACACACACACACACACACACACACACACACACCTGGGGAAGGCTGGCACAGGTTTATTAGCTATGCCCCCTTCTGCCCAGACTATAAGGTAACTATCACTGCCACAAGAACCTCTACTTATCAGCTATTATATGCCCCTTACAAAGGGTGTCCTTTCCTATTGTGGAAGGTAACTATTAATCCAAATGGTAGTCTGACCAAACAAGACTACTGAAGTGGCTTATACAGTGTCACCAAATGCATATGCAAGTACTCTAAGAGCTTAAATATGTCTCAGAAATAGCCACAGAAATAGGTTTAAATATAGTTAATAATAAATAATACAAGAACAAGACAATACTCAGTAACTCAACACAGTAACTTCAGAGTTTAAAATCACAGGAAATATTTAAAACAGCAACGCAAGACAGGATCAAATAAATACAGAAAACATCTAAACAAATCTTTACTATTTTCCTAACTATATCTAAAAAGAGATACTATGCACTAGAAACTTACTTACAGAGCCAGTCAAGTGCAGATGCTGATGATGAGTGGATGTTTTTGCTAAGTCCTAGACAAAATACAAAATGCACAGTCTCTCTCTGAGAGTTCTTAAATTAATATCAAATATTACTGCTGGGTTAGCTTGGATGACATCACTTTTTGTCATCTGACTTAAGTTCCCAAACTAAACCTGAAACTTCACATATCTGTGTTCAAAATACATATCTCTCAGATGTTTGCTCAGAAAGGAAAGTCCTAAAACAACAAAACACTTTCAAAACAATGCAGAAGGCACCCTAGTTCTAGGCATCCTGTCTCCTCGCTGCATTGAAACTATCTTTTATAGCACAATCAAAAAGCAGTCTAATTTCAACTTATTTTTGTGAAGTTTTGCAAGTTAACTCCGCATGTTCCAGTTTCTACTATTGAAACATACATTTGCACAAGTATATGGTTTATATACATTTCTGTTATTTTCCATTAGGGTTCACTGTGGATACATCTTAGCTCAGTACATAACATACAGTTCTGTATAAATCATATCAATATTCACAAATGACATAGAATTATTTACACAATTCCAGATAGCTGGGCTGGCAGCATGACAGACATACCCATTCAGACTTTCCTGGTAATTAGATGTTAATAAATAAATATAAGATGGAGCTACTTTATACAATCTGTCTGCAGGAGCAGCAGGCTGGCTGTCAGGCAAGTTATGGGCTGTCGCCAAAGTATCTTCCAATGCTGAAAGAACAGAAGGAATTGGGGAAGGTTCTGGAAATTCCAGTTGAAATGCATCATAATACCTTTTCAGTGACCGTAGAATGTCATTAGGTTCCCACTCATAATACCTTTTCAGTGACTGCAGAATGTCATTAGCTTCCCACTGAATGATTCATTCTGGAAATGGTTTCAGAGGAAGAAAATATTTCAAAGGGCTTGCAAAAGCCATAGTCTTCAAATGTGAATGTCAAATCTGAGAAGACAAAACTGAATTTGTCCCTTTACACTCTCTTTTATTTTTTCTACCAGAAAAGCTGGAGGGCCAAGAGCCTGAACTTAACCCTGAGCTCATCCCAATCAATTATTTCTGTCAAAGTGGCTGACACAGCAGAAGACATATATCTTAAAGTTTTGTTTCTTTTGAGATAATTTTCTGAAGAAACAGATCCACTTTTACCAGAAAAACTCCCTTGGGATAGGCATAGGATTCTGGCTAGGCAGAGTGGCATTCCCTGCCTCTTTTCCTAGGAACAACAAAAGTCTCTCTCCCTTGCCCACCTGGACCACTCAGACAGCCAGAGAGGGCTTGTCTAACCCCCTCTGCATAGGCGTTGTAGTGACCACACAAGAGGGAGCCAGGGGAAAAGATAAATGGGCTGAAGAGCCAGTGATGAGCACAACACAGTCACCCACCTGCAGCTGAGGCACTTTAGCAGCCTGCTGTGGTGCCAAGGCTGTGGAGTAATTTTCTTTTTTTTTGGCTGTAAGAAGGAAAAGAGAAGCATCAGAAAACTAGCATGTTGACCACAGTTAACCAAAAAAGATGCCCGATTCCCAGGGAAGCCTGACAGCAGTAGCTGGTAAACTGGTAGGTTGTAAAAAAGGAAGCTTTTCCTCATAAAAACAGAGTAAAATCACTTTAAACATTTGCCTTGCCTCCAAAGGTAAAATAGCACAACTTTTACCACAGAAAAATAGTTTTAAGTTAGATTTAGCAACTATTACCAGAAAGAAAAAAAGGTGGTGCTCGTATTTAAAAGCAATTAAAAGTTACATGATTAGAAAACACATTTTCCTAGCTTTAAAATTATCCTTTTAACAAAAAAGTCAATTTCTGTTATGAAAATAAAGAGGAAGTTTTTTTTTCCCTTGAAAGGGCCGTATCTTCACAGCATTGGAACAGTGTTAGCTGACCATTTATGCCTGAAAGTCCCCACAATGAGCGCGCCTCTGCATCAGAAAACCTCAGGAGAGCTTGGGAAGAAAAACTTGATATTTTACTGAGCTCAGCCTAAGCTGACTAATGGTTTGAATGCATGGAAGGTGCCCTGAAAGCTTTGGAAGTTGGACGGCTGTTTTATCCATAGCAGGGTATAATCCATGTAACTTAGGCTACTACAGCAATGATCCATATGAAGAAAATGTTTAAAGTTCATTCTCAGGGACAAGTGTTCAGGCCATGGAATTCTCCAGGCACCCGATTAACAAAACGTAAATGTGAATGATTTTACATTTGAAATTTGCATTAAATATCTCAGATGGTTAAAGCAAAGGCACTCTTTCAAATTCAAATATTTCAACTGGCTGTTGTTTTCTTTGCCATCTGATGTAATGCAATGGCTGATGGCAGATATTATTATAGCAGGATGATGTGCAGAGCTGTAGTAACTACAGAGGGATTAAATTGATCAGTCACAGCATGAAGTTATAGGAAAGAGTAGTGGAAGCTAGGTTAAGAAGGGAGGTGATGATTAGTGATCAGCAGTATGGTTTCATGCCAGGAAAGAGCACTACAGATGCGATGTTTGCTCTGAGAGTATTGATGGAGAAGTACAGAGAAGGTCAGAAGGAGTTGCATTGTGTCTTTGTGGATTTAGAGAAAGCATATGACAGGGTGCCTAGAGAGGAGTTGTGGTATTGTATGAGGAAGTCGGTAGTGTCAGAGAAGCATGAAAGAGTGGTACAGGATATGTGTGAAGGTAGTGTGATAGCTGTGAGGTCTGCGTTGGGAGTGATGGATGCGTTTAAGATGGAGGTGGGATTACATCAAGGATCAGCTCTGAGCCCTTTCTTATTTGCAATGGTGATGAACAGGTTGACAGACAAGATCAGACAGGAGTCCCTGTGGACTATGATGTTTGCAGATGACATTGTGATCTGTAGTGAGAGTAGGGAACAGGTGGAGGAGACCCTGGAGAGGTGGAGATATGCTCTAGAGAGAAGAGGAATGAAGGTCAGCAGGACTAAGACAGAATATATGTGTGTGAATGAGAGGGAGGATAGAGGAATGGTGAGGATGCAGGGAGTAGAAGTGGTGAAGGTGGATGAGTTTAAGTACTTGGGATCAACAGTTCAGAGTAATGGTGAGTGTGGAAGAGAGGTGAAGAAGAGAGTACAGGCAGAATGGAGTAGGTGGAGAAGAGTGTCAGGAGTGATTTGTGACAGATGAGTACCAGTAAGAGTGAAAGAGAAGGTCTACAAGAGGGTAGTGAGACCAGCTATGTTATATGGGTTGGAGACAGTGGCATTGACAAAAAGGCAGGAGTTAGAGCTGGATGTGGCAGAGTTAAAGATATTAAAATTTGCACTGGGTGTGACGAGGGTGGACAGGATTAGGAGTAAGTATATTAGAGGGTCAGCCCAGGTTGGAAGGTTTGGAGACAAAGCAAGAGAGATGAGATTGTATTGGTTTGGACATGTGCTGAGGAGGGATGCAGAGTATATTGGGAAAATGATGCTAAGGATGAAGCTACCAGGTAACAGGAAAAGAGGAAGGCCTAAGATAAGGTTTATGGATGTGGTGAGAGAGGACATGCAGGTGGTTGGTGTGACAGAGGAAGATGCAGAGGACAGGAAGAAATGGAAACAGCTGATCTGCTGTGGTGACCCCTAACGGGAGCAGCTGAAAGAAGAAGAAGAAGAAAGAAGATCTACTTACAAGCAACTGATAATGATGGAAATAAATGGGGGCTCTTTTGTTAGCTTCAGCAAATGCTGGAACTTGTCATCCCAGCTGCATCTGATCTCCTCTCCCTTGCAATCTACAGATGCTCCACATGTGATCATGTGAGGATAGGGTGGTTGGGGCATGTGTAGCTGCTAGGTGTGCTGTGATCATGTGAGGATGGGGTGGTTGGGGCATGTGTAGCTGCTGGGCGTGCTGTGATCATGTGAGGATGGGGTAGTTGGGGCATGTGTAGCTGCTAGGTGTGCTGTGATCACAGGAGGATGGGGTGGTTGGAGCATGTGTAGCTGCTGGGCGTGGTTCTTATTTGAGGTGACATTATGTCATGTTTGCTTGCACATCTGCCTCTAAACATGAAGGCTGTAAGTTCCAATCATTGTACTGGATATGAGGTCTTACATCTGAAAGCAGCCTAAGGAGAAGCTACAGTAATGAAGTCTGCTGGTCTCATCTTTTGTTAATATGAGGTTCCTTCTACCATTTGGGCATTGATGATGCCCTCTGAGGTTTGCAGATGGAATTAAAAGTATTCACTGAACTATTTGCTAAAACAAAAGGTATTTTCCCCTGGTGTCTTAAGGACCAGCACCTTCCAGTAAAAGTGAAGCACGCAGTTTTTGGCTGCATATGGGATGGTTATACAGACAACTTACATGTGTGCCTTTCCTTCAGTATTAGCTTTATGCGCAGTATTTATAAAGCATTTTGAGGCAAGAAAAGCATTGCATAAGTATTGTTTTTATTTCATTTGTTTGTCATTGTTAAGTGATACCAGAATCCAGCAGTAATTTCCAACACAAAAATAAATAAACGTTGCAGTGATACGTTCAATAGTTCATAGGTATTTGCCAGGCTAACAACCACAAGGGCCTTTTTAAGCCTAGTCATACATCCCAAATCTCTAACTAGTTCTGATACCCTTGATAAGTGTAAGCATGTACCTGGGAGATGAACCATTTACAGGTTACCTGTGACCATTAGAGACATGGGTGCCAAACCAGGGATGAATTTCCAGTTTCCCATCCATTTGCCCAAGTTGCATTTGAATTGGGTTAGGGAGGAACTCTGCTTCATATGGATGGGGACCAGGTTCCATACACGGGGGTAGTCATTGGGATACACACCCATCTCACCAGCAGGTCCTATTTATATCACAGGCAAGGTTTGAGTCTCTAGAATGGTTAATTCTGATGCTGTTTGTTTTTGCTCTATATGCCAAGCATAGATCTCCCTTCAAAAGCCTGTAAGAGATGGAATACAGGGATAGAGCCTTGAGACAATCTGCATAGGACATATTACTTATGCATTGTATTCTTTTAGTGAGGAACCTCTGTGGACATTCCAGTTGTTGGATATGCCTGGTTAGGTACTTACCAAAGGGGGCATTGTACTTTGTGATAGGTCTGATGAATGCCGGATGACTTCCTTGGACTTAGATGCCATACCTTTGTTTATAAGTTGCGCAACATAGAATGATCTCCTCACCACTGGTGACACATCATAGTCAAAGGCTAGATTACTATCTATGTGTGTCCCTAGGTTCCTAACTACTGAGTCAACTCTAAGGGGTATGTTGTCAATATGATAGGTACCAGGGATGGATGACTTCCCAAAGGATACTATTATGCATTTACTGGCACTTAGTTTTAGTCCATGGCTCTGACACCAGTTGTTTGTTTATGTCAGCCCCACCTGGAGAACATTTTTGTCAGTGTGAGATTCAATGACAGCTCCTAATTTACAATCATCTGCAAATTTAGTAAGCCAGAGACCACTGACATTGCTTGATCTCTGAGAAGTAAATGCCAAAAAGGGGCGGTCCAAGGACTGAGCCCCGAGAGAGTCCACTTGTGACTGGCCTCTTCGTAGAGGTGGACTCCCCAATTCTAACTTCCTGGGTCCTGTCTGTAAGCCAGTTGCCTATCCACCGGGTGACATACTGGTTTGTACCTAGCCTCTTGAGTTTGTCAACAATTCCCGAGTGGGATATTTTCTCAAATCCCCTGAACAGATCAAGGTAGGCAGTGTGAATGAGTTTACCCTCATCCATTGCTTTGGTAACCTTCTCAAAGAAGTCCACCAGGCTGAGTAGGCATGATCTGCCCTTGATAAAAACAAACTGGGTTGGGTCCAGTGCCTGGAGGTTTACTATATAAACTGGGTTGGGTCCAGTGTCTGGAGGTTTACTGTATCTCTGTTGATCATCTCCATGATAATTCTTTCCATGACTTTACATGTAAGACAAGTGAGACTTATGGGTCAGTAGTTTCCAGGGTCTGTAGATGGCCCACCTTTGTGCAGAGGGATGACTGTTGCCTTTCTCCATTCATGAAGCATGAAGCCTGTTTGGAGGCTACAGTTAAACAGTAATTCCAGAGGCCCTGATAGGTCATGTTTCATGCTATTTAGAAGGCATCCTGGGATACTGTCTGGGTCCATTAATGCAGTGTTCTTGGTCTTAGAGAGAGCATTAAGGACCTGTTCTTTAGTGCTAGTAGGGGGAATTATATTTGATGATATTTCCTGAGGGAAGTTTGAGGTGTAAAGTTGGAGCTGAATTTATCATCCAGGAGGTTTGCTATATCTTCTGGCTCAGTATAGGTGGTTCCATTTACAATGAGCTCTGTACACAATTGTGCATTGCCTTTGAGGTTGGGGACATAGCTAAAAAATGTTTTGTGGTTGTCTTTGGCCTGTGAGGCCAAACATACCTCAAATGTGGCTTTGGTAGAGCTTATTTGTACTCTAAGCTGCTTGTTAAGTCTAATGAGTGTTTTTATCCTGTTGGGTGCTGCAACTCCTAATTTTTGCCATGATTTTCTTCCTCCTGTTATACAGTTCATTTGTTTTTGACAAGTTTATAATGTTTTTGGAATAAATGTAGAATTTAGGAGCTCTTGTGTTGGAAATGACTGTTGGATTCTGTTTTTTTTCTTTGATTTATGGTGTATTCAGTACTCAGGCTTTTTTTTGCACTTTTGTCATTGTTAAGTGATTCATGCTGATTGTCTAGGTAAAATAGGCTGATGCCTTTGGACATGTTTGCAAAGGAATCAAAGACCATGAATTCTACTTGCATTGCAAAATGCAAAGTTAGAAGCAAAAGCTTTTAAAATTTTGCTCTCACAGATTTTGTTAGACTGCCTTGCACTGGTGTTAGTAAAGACTTTTTTGTAGATTTTAATTGACAATCTTACCATTAACAGATTTCAGTAGACGTATTTCCTATTTCCTTTCTGCTATGTAGAAAGCCTGCATTCTTCTTTTTATGGAGCCACTGTCTGTCTAACACCACAGAGCGGAATAATTAAGAATGCTGTATATTTCTGTTAGTGTTAGCAGCTAATGCACAGCTGTGCATCTCATCACGTCTGCCACTGTTATAGAAATGTACGATTCTAACCAGCTATTTCTATAGTTTTGTTTTATTTTGATGCACAATGCAGCTTTCTACAATGATGTAATTCAGTTGATCTCAAGAGTTGTGAGACACCAGAAATGCAGGCAATAAAACTAAAACAATAAGTCAGATGTACAGCTAACGTGACCCCACTAAGGAGTTCCACTTAAGGTTAATCTCTCAGACACAGGAAGAGCCTTGAATCCTAATCACACTATTGTCAGTTCACAATAAGATATAATTTGTAATTGCCTTGTTGAAATTCTTTTTACTTTTTCATTTTCTCTTCAGCTTTAGATGTTAATCATTTAGTTGCTATAGTTACGAAGCATGGCTCATTTATTAAAAGTAGAGCTGGAAAGAAGATGTAAGGGGAATTCAGTTGCTACACGTAACAGTTCTCTTTGCAATGTGATGTTCCCTTTGGCTAATGTAAATGACCATTTCAGTTTGCAAAAGACATTGTTATAACTGCTACAGGACTATTTGGACTAGAGACCTGGATTTCCTCTTTATCCAGCTACTCCACATTTTAGATAAGGTCAATTGGGGATGTGTTTCAGTGTACAATCTACTTCACATCTCAGATTCATGAACGGGGATTTGCTACTACAATTCAAAATGTACAATTCTGTTATATATCTATCCTTTCTTTCCTTTAGCTGGAAACGTATATTTGAATTACTTGCCCTGCCTTAGCATCTCCCTGCAGACAAGAGTTCTGCTTTGTTCCTTCAAATAAGTAATATATACAGTAAAGATGCAATGGCAGCAAAGCAGAAACCGGTTCTGACACACACATTACACAACTCCAAGCAGAGTGTCTTGGGGAGCCACTGGCAAAGTACTAAAGAGCAAGTTTCTGCTTCTGTGTAGCAGGCAGACATTTGTTGGCACACACACTGGTAACTAAACTGGTAGTTAGTAACGGGCACTGCTAGACATTTCTGGTATGAAATTAAGAGATCGGTGAAAAGCCTGCTAATCAGCCATTAAGTGCTGACACACATCTGCACTGTTACAGACACATCTGAACTTGTGAAACCCTGACTACCTCCATAAGTGACATTTCACATGTTGGTCTCCTGTGCAGCATCGTACAGCCAATAAAAGATAACGTACAAAACAAGTCAAAGAGCATACGGAAATGATGGTCGTGCAGGTAAAGCTAGCGAAGAGAATGAACTGTTAAAAGTGTATGCCTATGAAACCAGGAAAAGATAATAACATGCACACTGTGTCTGTCATCACCTCCTGTAGGTTATATTGCTGTCCTTTAAGGAAAAGAATTTAGTGTTACCAGTCACTTCCTGCTGTATTCATGCCATTTTGACTCATTACTACAGAACATCTTGCCATGGTTACAGGTGTAGCAGCAGCAGAAAGGAAACTGAAATCTCACTTATGTCTCACTATTTTGGAACATCATTTCTACCTTGAAGTTTCTTGGTGGAGTGCTTCATTGTCTTATATATCCATGTTTGTAACTGCTAATCTTACATGAGTGGTTTAGTTTACTTTCTCCCATTTGGAAATGACATCTGTCATTGACTCACCTCTATGGCATAAGTGTAAGAACCGGACCTGGATAGCAACTCAAATGCTGCCTGAGCTGTCCGTCATATAAACCAACTCTTGCCTTTATCAGCTGAATTAATTACCTTATGAGAGTCTCAACAAGGTGAATAGTGTTTCTGCATTTGTGTCAGTCATTTCTCTGTCGGTGAAATTTTACCATATTTATAATCCACACCAAGAGAGTGTAATGTCTAAAACCATTAAAAGTTCCAAACATTCAGCAGACAACTTCAGAATATTACTACTAGTAACAAACACCGTGAACCACATATTAGTACAGAACATTTTTTAATATGTTAAAGAAGAAATGACTGGTGTGTGGGCTGATATAGTTATTTTCAGAGTATATCAATATACTATATACCTAAATACACCTATGCGAAGCATAATAGGATGTGACATCAGGAAGCACAATATTTAGTTATTTGTATTTTAAGCGTATTTTATATGTTGTTCAGGATTTAATATTGTCATATTAGTTAAATATCAGTTAAATATTTGAAGTAGAAATGAAGTATTACTCAATGTAAATCTTTGACATGCGAAGTGACACTATGTAACATTATTATAAGAATAGTTATTAAGTAGTTTTAAACTAGGATAGGAAGTGACATCAGGAAATTTGAAATCCTGAAGTTATATATGGTTCAAATTAACATCATTAGTTTAACGGCCTGAGGAAGCCAGTAGGTGAAAGCGCTAGCCGAGATTGTTTGTTTAATAAAAAGATTTTGCTTATTTGAAGATACTTGCGTGGTGTATTCGCACAATATATATTATAGGAATAGCATTGTTGGAATTTTCCTATTTGGATTGCATTTATTCAGACGCTTGGAATTACCAGCATTGGAACTATTGACTTGGAACTGTATACTTTGATTTACATTGTTACAATTACGAGGAGAGGTTTACTGAAGAAAACGCTTGGAGAGGTGAACACCGACTGAGCGAACCTGTTACACATACGCACACCACCACGGAGAAGTGAAAACAGCTTGGTGTGCACTCTTCCCAAATAAGGTACTGTTCAATCCATAACATTACTGCATATAAACGCGAATTATCACCTAGATTTTTATGCACTACTAACAGTTATAAACGCATAGCTATATGCAAAGTGCAACGCATACCTTGGGGATCCTTTATTGATATACTCTGAAAATAACTATATCAGCCCACACACCAGTCATTTCTTCTTTAACTGATTACTTCGTTGGACTAATTAGACTGTGTGTTTTTGGAGCAGTAGTGATTGTTTTCATTTACATTTTTTAATATGTTGTTGGTCCCAAATGAAGATGTCAGGCAGGTGACTTGTCCCATCTCAGTCATAAGTGCTACGGTGAAAGGACAAGTAGGTCTACAGGATAGAAAAGGCTCCTTAACTTCCACCACTTTTTATCTGCGTTTTTTTTTTTTTTTTTTTTTAGCTTTTGTAGCCATCATCATTTTACCTTTTAAACCAAAGAACAGACTTGTTTCCATTCAGGTCGTGATCCTTATTAATGTCTCTAAACAATAACTGAACGCAGTACGTCCTGATTAGCTGAAAGAAATCTGTCCTGATTCTTTCACATCGTACAAGGTTTGGTCCCTAAAGAGGTTACACTGCAAAGTTGTTTTCATTTCTCATGCTAAATTCAGGTTGTTTAAAATAGTTATATCCCCAGCCATTCAAGATATTTTCTGTTTTCCCCTGGCATGCTCTAGTTTTTTTTGCATAAAACCAACAGGTGAATTTTCATTTCCCTAATAAGATACAAAGTTTTATGTCTGAATGTTCTTGAGTTATTTCATCATGTAAGTAGAAAAACTAGAATCATGCAGAATAACATTTATTTCAGATTGCTCATATGTTAACGAGAGGGGTATGTCCTAAGGGACCCCACTGCTTTAGCTGTGCTTCCATCCTCCAGTGCTGATGGTTACAAAATGGCAGAATGTTGCTTGTAATCCAGTTAAAGTAATAAAATCCCACTCATAATTAGCTAATTTTAATTATTAAATCACTTATATGGATGCATAATTATGCCACAGCTGCAACCACATTATTACATTTTCTAAATTGGAGTCTGTATATATTTCACAAAATCACACACATACTCGTCTGCAGTGAATGACACTAATTTTATCAAAGGTAATTTAGACATCATTTATACTGTGAAATACACTGTTAGTTGAGTGAAACTGACTTTGCTACATAACCTGTACAATGGGATTATATAAATCTCTGCCTGGAAATACAATATTCTGTGCACAACAACATTTAAATTATGCCCATGTGATGTAGGGATGGCATCACTCCACCAATGCAGAACACACTTAGCAGGATGCCACCAACTGTGACATCAAGATGACTGGCACTGATGGGATTTGAATCCCACCAATGCCAACCAAGGGTGAAGTAAACGCAAGAAAGTGCACCCAAGTATTTCAATAAACCAACTGCAAGAAAGCCTTTTGCTTAGGCACTCCTAGAATCACAAAAGTGAAAAGATGATAGAAGCTTTCATTTAGGACTCAAAGCAAAGACCTGCAGTGTACAATGCTAACATCACTGTTCCTGTACCAATAACAGTCTTTGGACAGAGCAATGTTAAGTATTCCCTTAAGAGCTTAATCCTTTCATCTGAGAAACCCAGATTCATCACTGTCCTGGATACGGGTTTCCAACATCTTCATCCAGTCCAGACTTTGCACAATCTACTTATGAAGCTGATGGTTTAGACAGACATTTCCAACCCCACCCCTAACCCAAACCCCGATGACCCAATGCTTTCCAGTGTTCCTTTATCAACAGTAATTACCTTTAACACAAATTAATGTTTCCATACATGCACAGACACACCCCCACACACACACACACACACACACACACACACACACACACACACACACACACACACACACACTTCCCTGGGTTGACTGGCAGAAGTCTCAAATTCTCTATAGTTTTGTTCTTGGTTTGATACTACTGTTACCATTCAGGATTAAGGCCACAATCACACCCAACTGCCATATATTCTTAATCATCAAATATAAATACAATTATTCCCTTTCACTGGTGGTAAGCCTAAGCAGTCTAGTGGAAGATATGTGCCACACAGTTTATTAACCAGCAGTGTAAATAATGCTTACAATCTTCTCAGATAAATAATAGTGCATAAAGGTGCATGTGTATACACACACATATATATCTAAATATATAAAATAAAGGGAGCCCTATCAGTTGATCAGGTTTTCAGAAACTCAAAATTCATATGGTCTGGACTCCTGGACTATATGATCGAGTTTTTGAAAACCCGAAGCTTTTGAATGGAGATCGCGGTAAAGTGCAGATCAGAAAATGTACTCTTTTCTTAACTGTGGTGTGATCTCAGAGTTGGTATATATAATTTGCAGGGGGGGGCTTGCCCCCAGCAAAAATGTTAAAAAAAGTTTTGTTATATATTTTTTTTGATGTTCAAGTTTACAGAAACTCAATCATACGGTCCCAACCATATGAATTTCTAGTTTCTGAAAACTTGATCATCTGATAGGGATCCAAAATAAAGAGTGCAAGCCAGAAGAGCTTATAGGTAACTAGATGAAGTTTACTTTAATAATGCATACTAATGCAAATATAAATTGAAATATACATAGGATGGCACACACAGAAAAATAAAATAATAGGATATAAAAAAACAGGATGTATGCAGAAAAAAGACTAAACAAAGCGTACATCAAGTAAATAAGTTCCGTGGCTATCTCTTAGTGCAGACGTACTGTTCCTAAATGTCACAAGTCAGATAAATTAATAATATTAAGGTAGATACTCTCATCACATAGCATTTCATAATACAAAGTTATATACATTATTTCCCCATTTCATCACATAGCATAACATAACACACCGTTATAAACATTGTTTCCCCCTTTCATCATGTAGCGTAGCATAACACACAGTTATTTACATTGTTTCTCCCCTTTCATCATGTAGCATAGCATAACACACAGTTATATTATATATTGTTCCCCCATCATCACATAGCATAGCATAACACACAGCTATATGCATTGGTCCCCCCTTTCATCACAACATAGCGTAGCATAACACAAAGTTATATACATTGTTTCCCCCCATTCATCATGTAGCGTAGCATAACACAGTTATACACATTGTTCCCCCTTTCATCACATAGCATAGCATAACACAGTTATATATATTGTTTCCCCCATTTTATCACATAGCATAGTATAACAAACAGTTATATGCATTGTTTCCCCTATTTCATCATATAGCATAGCATAACACACAGTTATAAACATTGTTTCCCCCTTTCATCATGTAGCGTAGCATAACACACAGTTATTTACATTGTTTCTCCCCTTTCATCATGTAGCATAGCATAACACACAGCTATATGCATTGGTCCCCCCTTTCATCACAACATAGCGTAGCATAACACAAAGTTATATACATTGTTTCCCCCCATTCATCATGTAGCATAGCATAACACAGTTATACACATTGTTCCCCCTTTCATCACATAGCATAGCATAACACAGTTATATATATTGTTTCCCTCATTTTATCACATAGCATAGTATAACAAACAGTTATATGCATTGTTTCCCCTATTTCATCACATAGCATAGCATAACACACAGATATATACATTGTTCCCCCCTTTTCATCACGTAGCATAGCATAACACAGCTATATACATTGTGTCTCCCTTTCATCACATAGCATAGCATAACAAAAAGTTATATACATTGGTCCCCCCTTTCATCACATAGCATAGCATAACACACAGTTACATACATTGTTTCCCCCCCTTCATCACATAGCATAGCATAGCACACAGTTATATACATTGTGTCCCCCCTGTCATCACATAGCATAACATAACACACAGTTATATACATTGTTTCCCACTGTTTCATCACATAGCATAGCATAACACACAGTTATATACATTGTGTCCCCCCTTTCATCACATAGCATAGCATAACAAATAGTTATATACATTGTTTCCCCCCTTTCATCACATAGCATATCATAACACACAGTTATATACATTTCCCCCCCTTTCATTTAAATGCATAGCATAACACACAGTTATATACATTGTTTCCCTCCATTCATCACATTGCGTAGCATAACACACAGTTTGTTTCCCTCCTTTCATCACATTGCGTAGCATAACACACAGTTTTATACATTTCCCCCCTTTCATTACATAGCATAGCATAACACACAGTTATATACATTGTTCCCCCCTTTCATCACATAGCATAGCATAACACAAAGTTATATACATTGTTTCCCCCCTTTCATCACATATCATAGCATAACACACAGTATATACATTGTTACCCCCATTTCAGCACAAAGCATAGCATAACACACAGTTATATATATTGTTTCCCCCCTTTCATCAGATATCATCATCATCATCTTCTTTCGGCTGTTCCCATTAGGGGTCACCCCAGTGGATCAAATGTTTCCATTTCTTCCTATCCTCTGCATCATGCTCTGTCACACCAACCACCTGCATGTCCTCTCTCACCACATCCATAAACCTTATCTTAGGTCTTCCTCTTTTCCTCCTACCTGGCAGCTCCATCCTTAGCATCTTTTTCTCAATATACTCAGCATCCTTCCTCAGCACATGTCCAAACCAACGCAATCTTGCCTCTCTTGCTTTGTCTCCAAACTGTCCAACCTGAGCTGACCCTCTAATATACTGATTCCTAATCCTGTCCATCCTAGTCACACCCAGTGCAAATCTTAACATCTTTAACTCTGCCACATCCAGCTCTGACTCCTGCCTTTTCAACAATGCTACCGTCTCCAACCCATATAACATAGCTGGTCTCACTACCCTCTTGTAGACCTTCCCTTTCACTCTTACTGGTACCCTTTTCTCACAAATCACTCCTGACACTCTTCTCCAGCCATTCCACCCTGCCTGTACTCTCTTCTTCACCTCTCTTCCACACTCACCATTACTCTGAACTGTTGATCCCAAGTACTTAAACTCATCCACCTTTACCAACTCTACTCCCTGCATCCTCACCATTCCTCTACCCTCCCTCTCATTTACACACATATATTCTGTTTTAGCCCTGCTGACCTTCATTCCTCTCCTGTCTAAAGCATATCTCCACCTTTCCAAATTATGCCTTGGAATCTGTACCGCTGACTAACCTGATATATAAAAAGCCTATGGCAGCACAGGATTTGTTACAATGGACACAAGAAGCAGAATCTGCTTTCTGCAAACTGAAACAGTTAATAGCGTCCTCATTAGTTTTAGAATTACCAAACTATCATAAACGTTTTTCCAAACTGTAGATTGTAAGCAAGGTTATATGACATCAGTGTTAACACAGCAGCATGGGGACAAGCAATGCCCTATTGCTTATTATTCATCACAACTGGACCCAGTGGCACGGTCTTTACCTCACTGTGTACAAGCAGTTGTTGCAGCTGCAATGGCAGTACAGGCTTTGGCCTCAGTAGTTTTGTTCCACCCTCTCACATTGAGAGTGCCTCATGCAGTCGCAATTGTTTTACTGCAAGAGAAGGTAGCATATCTTTCCCCTGCTAGGCATCTTTCCTGTATGACTATATTGTTGAACCAACTTCATATGACAATTGAACGATGTACGACTTTGAACCCTTCTACCTTGCTCCCAACCCCTGCAGATGGCACACCACACAGCTGCCTGCAGGTGATTGAGCAAAAGACACTGCCTAGAAAAGATCTCACGGATGTCCCCTTGGATGATACCGAGGTGACATACTATGTGGATGGCTCGTGCAAAAGGGGTCCTGCAGGACAGAACCTAGTAGGATATGCAGTAGTTTCTGATACTGAGATTATAGAAGCAAAACCTTTACCACACAACTTATCTGCACAGGCAGCAGAATTGATTGCCTTGACACGGGCATGTACCTTAGCAAAGGGTAAATGTGTGAACATTTTTACTGACAGCCAGTACGCTTTTTCTACTGTACATGTTTTTGTGCAACAGTGGAAAAATCAAGGAATGATAACATCTACTGGCAAACCAATCAATGATGCACAGTTTATTTTAGATCTTTTAGAATCTATTCAGTTACCTCAGAAAGTGGCTATTTGTAAATGCACAGCTCATACCAAAAAACAGGATGGGATTTCAAAAGGTAAAGCGAGGGCTGATACAGCTGCAAAACAGGCAGCTTCAGAAGTATTTCTTTTGAATGAGGAATTACAACCCTCTGAGGTTTTAGACTTAGAAATGTTAAAGACAATGCAGACACTTACTACACAGGCTGAAAAACAAAGATGGGTAAGACGAGGAGCAATTCTCGAAAAGGGGCTGTACATCTCTAAGGAAGGGAAACCGATATTACCATCTAATTTGTTTAGATATGCAGCTTTGTTGAGCCATGGGCAATGCCGTGTCTCAACAGGGGGGATGGTACAGCTGGTGAAACGAGTGTTCATGACATATGGATTCTTAAACTACTCTAAAAAATTTTGTTTAATGTGCCACGTTTGTAACAAACATCATGCACAAGGGGCATTAAAGCCCAAGCAAGGGAGTTTCCCTACACCACCATATCCATTTCATACTATCTGTATGGATTTCATAGAATTGAGCAAATGTGAAAATAAGAAGTATTGTCTTGTCACTGTAGATATGTTTTCCAGATGGGTGGAAGCCTTTCCGACTAAAAATCCAGATGTGGCTACCGTAGCAAAAATCCTCATTAAAGAAATCATCCCTAGATTCGGCATTCTGGAAAGGATCTGCAGTGACAACGGTACACACTTTGTAAACCAAACCATACAGCAGTTAAGTAAATATTTTGGTATTTCTTTAAAAAATCATTGTGCATATCATCCGCAATCTGCAGAGTTAGTTGAGAGGCATAATTGGATTTTAAGGAGTAAGCTAAGAAAGTTAATAGCAGAAACAAAGAGAAATTGGGTGTACTGTCTGCCCCTGGCACTGTTGAGCATGATAACTGTTCTGAATGCAAAAGGATTGACTCCTTTAGAAAAACTATTTGGAAAGGCTTATTATATACCTCAGTGGAAACCTCTCATGCCAGCAGACCAGGAAGCCAACTGGACACTAGCAGAGTATATGAGAAATTTGTTGAATTCTAAACATCTGTTGCAGTCAAATTCTGTTTCAGATAAAGAACAAACCAGACCATCAGATGTGGCAGTGGCTCCAGGAACCTGGATCTGGGTGAAGACAATAAAAAAGAAGAATTGGACATCACCAAAGTGGGAAGGTCCATATCAAGTGCTTCTGTCAACACCCACTGCAGTCAAGATCGCAGAGCATGCCTCGTGGATCCACCTGACGCATGGCAAACTAGTTAAGAACTTTGAACTGGACAAAAATCTTGTCACATGTCAAGAGCTAAAATGATAGAATCCAGAAAAAAACAGGAATGCAGAACAACCATTTCCTCAGAAGAATTGCATAATAATCCTGTTAACTGTACTAGTGACAATAATCTATTTGTTGTGGCCATTCCTTTTTCCAGCCACACAAACTGAACTGAATAAACATGAAGCGTTACTCATAGACTGGCACCAAAACTTCAATGCTTACCAGGCAATTAAATATGTGTATGCTGAGACTTTCAATGTTTCGAATTGCTGGATTTGCACAGCTTTGCCAACAGCATACGGGGGGTTATTAATGATTACAGTCCCCCTAGGGATCAACGAGACCTGGGAAAACTTGATTTATGATACCTCAACCATTACATCACAAGATAAAATAGCATTGCACTTGTCTGTTCCACAAAAGGGAACTGTGTGTTTTTATAAAAATGATACTGTTCAGGTGGGTTGGAGCAATTGCAATGTGACTCTTCCTTATAAATGTTACACTAAAGCTAACAATGCAGGTTCTTATTGTAATACAAACTATGATTCATTTCTTGAATTGATGCACAAAACAATTGATGAAGTAAAACATAATTCTGTTCTCTATAAACAACTGTCTATAATTGACAGAAAAATGTTTCATGCAGGACAAGTGTATATTCATAGCAAAGTTACTACTAAAGTAGAGGACTGTTATTTTGTATGTGGCAGAAAGGCATACAAGTGGTTACCTGAGAATTGGTCCGGCAGTTATTTTTTGGGCTACCTGGTTCCGGCCATATGACACACTGCAGTTTTACCTCCAGGAAAAATTTGGAATGTCCGAGAAGTCGTCAAGAAACCTGTAAATCCAGTGGGGCAAATCGATGCGCGTTGGAAAAATCATCATTCTATAGGCAATGGACTGACACACATGGACTTGAGTGATAGTGTTATATCGTGGGCAGGCATATTACCAGCATATGGAGCAGTGAAATTGATCTGGAAGCTGAGAAAACTGTCTAAACTTCTCGAAGTAATGAGTAATGCAACTTTTTCCACTCTTGAATTGGTGACTGATGAACTGAATGCCATGAGAACTGTAGTACTTCAAAACCGCATGGCTCTCGACTTCACCCTATCAGCGAGAGGCAGTACTTGCGCTTTAATCCAGGAGTAGTACTGTTCATATATTCCTGACCATAAACACAAGATAGACAATCACCTTGAGGTAATTCAGCAAGTATCAGCCATGACCAAACCAGGACCAAACCCACTGATGGACTTTTTCTAGAAATGGTTTGGGGGGTGGGGTACTATCCTAATGAACATCCTGATTGCCATTAGATTTAATACTGGAAAATAATTATTGTGTGTATGGTGCATCAATCTATTGGCAAAAATGGGGGGTAGCCATGGGCACCCCTTGTGCGAACAGCTACTCAGATCTTGTGCTTGTAGACTGGGAATTGGAGCAAGTATTGAACTCAAATAATCCAAGGTATGAATGCATCAAATTTTATGGAAGATTTGCGGGTGATCTTTTTATTTTATGGGAAGGAACCGTACCACAATTTGAATCATTCCATCAATATCTAAATAGGACTACTACTTTTTTAAGCTTTACAGCAGAACACTCTCATAATCAAGTTGCATTTTTGGATGTGAATGTTATTCTTAACGAAAACATGTTGGAAACTGAATTACACCAAAAAAATACCTGGAAAAATCATTACTTGTTGAAAAGCAGCATGCATCCTAAACATGTCAATAAAAATATTATGTGAAATGAAACACAAAGAATACATAAAAGATGTAGCAAAGATAAGACAAGAGAAAGGAAATTTTGTTTCTACAACAAAACCTAATAAAGAGAGGCTATAATGAAAAAGATGTGAATGTTCAAGAAGTTATACCAAAGAAAAACAAGACAGAAGACAGAACCACCAGAGTGATGTTAACTTACAGCACAGACAACACACAAGTTAAATCCATAGTAAGGCAGTTTTGGCCAATCCTCACCCAGGATGCCAAGCTAAAAGACATTGTAGGTGAAACACCATGCTTTGGCTACAAGAATAAGAAACATTTAAAGAGGTTACTTTGCACAAAGGATGGGTTTAGCAAACATAAAATCATTGGACATAAAGGCACATTCAAGTGTGTCCACTGCACAGCATGCCCACTGATTGACTGTAATAACGAATTTGAACATCCAAGGACAAATAAGAAATACACCTTTAATGTCAAATCCATTTGTATAACCCCCAATGTGGTGTACATGGCTACCTGTAAACTATGCCCTGCATTCTATGTAGGAAAAACTAATCAGATGTTTAAAAATCACATTTTGAGACATCAAAGAGACATTACCAATAAAGATTCACATAATGCTTTAGCAACGCATGCTGAAAGAAATGTCGGTCATTGTATCTAGTATATAGTGGAATAAGGAAAGGCGACATTGAAAATATTACTGAATGCAGGGAGAGTAAGTGGATTGTCAACCTCCGTACTGATATTGAGCCAGGCTTGAATAACATAATTTCACTGAAACCTATAATAAAAGCTAGAAGACCAACTATCAGCTAACATGGAGGTGTGTTTGGCTTAATAATTCATGACTGGTCACACCCCTCAAAAGCAAAAGGTATAGGAAATGGAACACCCCAGCTGAGAGGAAAGAGGATTGGTGCATTTAAACAGCTGATTGACAGTGTGATGATTGAATGATTGTTTCAACAGTAAAGGAAGCAAGCACTATAAAAAGGAACTTCCAGTCCAAATCTCTACGATCTGAAGAAGATACCGAAAGCGCTTATCGTTTGGAATACATAGGGACTGTTTTATTCTACATCAAGATTTTAACTTGCCATTAAGATTTTAACTTTTCCTACAATAAAAGGATTTTAACTGCCATTAAAGCTAGAAGCTTTTATTTGATCTGTTAGACTGGTTAAGCTGTTATCACAGCTCATCACAGTCACATAGCAGCTACTACATCTTCAGTGTGGATACTTTGTATATCAGACCAAAAAGATTGGATACTTTGAAGCCATCATAAGACTGGATACTTTGGAGCCATCATTTCACTATGGTATAACTGCATTCACAGCGTGAAGATCCTGTAAGTGCATTTAATTTAAGTACTGGAAATGTATGCAAGTTTTTTGCTATATATGTTGCACTTTTAAGTTTTATATCATTTAACCACACTACCTATTCTGCAAGAGAACTTTACTTCATTGGTCATTGTTGTACAGCGTTTCATTTTGAATACAGTTATATACATTGTCCCCTCTTTCATCACATATCATAGCATAACACAGTTATATACATTGTTTCCCCTTTCATCACATAGCGTAACATAACACACTGGTATATACATTGTTTCCCCCTTTCATCACATAGCGTAGCATAACACACAGTTATATACATTGTTTCTCCCCCTTTCATCACATAGCATAGCATAACACACAGTTATATACATTGTTCCCCCCTTTCATCACATATCATAGCATAACTCATTTATATACATCGTTTCCCCCTTTTCATCACATAGCATAGCATAGCACACAGTTATACACATTGTTTCCCACTTCTCATCACATAGCGTAGCATAACACACATTTATATACATTGTTTCCCCTTTTCATCATGTAGCATAGCATAAAACATAGTTACAGAGATTGTTTCCCCCTTTCATCACATAGCGTAGCATAATACAGAGTTATATACATTGTTTCCCACCTTTCATCACATAGCATAGCATAACACACAGTTATATACATTGTTTCCCCTTTTCATCATGTAGCATAGCATAAAACACAGTTACAGAGATTGTTTCCCCTTTCATCACATAGCGTAGCATAACATACAATTATATACATTGTTCCCCCTTTCATCACATAGCATAGCATAAAACACAGTTACATACATTGTTTCCCCCATTTCATCACATAGCATAGCATAAGAGACAGTTATATACATTGCTCCCCCTTTCATCACATAGCGTAGCATAACACACAGTTATATACATTGTTTCCCCCCTTATCACATAGCGTGGAATAACACAGTTATATACATTGTTTCTCCTTTTCATCACGTAGTGTAGCATAACACACAGCTATATACATTGTTTCCCCCTTTCATCACATAGCGTATCATGACATGCAGTTATATACATTGTTCCCCCCATTCATCATATAGCATAACATAACACACAGTTATATACATTGTTTCCCTCCTTTCATCGCGTAGTGTAGCATAACACACAGTTATATACATTGCTTCCCCTCTTTCATCACATAGCGTAGCATAACACACAGTTATATACATTGTTTCCCCCTTTCATCACATAGCTTAGCATGGCACACAGCTATATACATTGTTTCCACCTTTCATCACATAGCATAACATAACACACAGTTATATACATTGTTTCCCACTGTTTCATCACATAGCATAGCATAACACGCAGTTATATACATTGTTTCCCTTCTTTCATCATGTAGCATAGCATAACACACAGTTATATACACTGTTTCCCCCTTTTCATCACAAAGCATATCATAACACACAGTTATATACATTGTTTCCCCCATTTATCACATAAAATAGCATAACACACAGTTATATACATTGTTTCCCCCTTTCATCACATAGCATAGCGTAACACACAGTTATATACATTGTTCCCCCCTTCATCACATAGCATAGCATAAGACACAGTTATATACATTTCCCCTCCTTTCATCACGTAGTGTAGCATAACACACAGTTATATACATTGGTTCCTCCCTTTCATCACATAGCACAGAATAACACACAGTTATATACATTGTTTCCCCCTTTCATCACACAGCATAGCGTAACACACAGTTATATACATTGTTCCCCCCTTCATCACATAGCATAGCATAACACACAGTTATATACATTTTCCCCCCTTTCATCACGTAGTGTAGCATAACACGCAGTTATATACATTGGTTCCCCCCTTTCATCACATAACATAGAATAACACACAGTTATATACATTGTTCCCCCTTCATCACATAGCATAGCATAACACATAGTTATATACATTGTTCCCCCCTTCATCACATAGCATAGCATAACAGACATTTATATACATTGTTTCTCCTTTCCCCAATGTTCATCATATGACATCATCATCTTGTTGTTGGCTTCATACTTCAACTGAGGAAAAATCAAGTAGTTGAACCAGTGTTTCTGTTTTACACAGTAAAGTTTCTCAGGAAAAAAAGTTTAATTACGTCAGTCTTGCAACAGTAGACATTTCCAAAATATATCCAACACTGCATAATTTTCTTCACTTCATCCTGGCATGACATAGTGACATGCAAGTCATTACAACCATCAGAGACCGCAGCAATGGGTCTTTCATTTGTGTCATCATATTGACAAGAGAAGTTAGCAAGTATGGAGACCCAACACATTTAAACATACATTTCCTGCACTTTTATTGTGAAAAAGACAAAAAGCATGCATTCAAAAGCTGAGTGCAAGTAAAAAAGGAGGAGAACAAAAAAAAAAAAAAAAAAAAACACAATAGAGAGAGAGAGTTAGAGAAAATACATTGAATTTAACTGCGGTTTCTTTATCCTGTCATTAGCCTTCTCATCACACATGCACACCTAGAGCAGACTTCCTTTGTCATTGATCAGATTGAAACATCACATTACATGACATAAAAGGTACAGTACACTATTAATGTTGCAGGCATGTTTGTAAGAATATTGGATGACTATGCTAATCCTAGTCAGACTTTTAAAATGTGGTATACATTTCATTCAGGTAGTAAAAAGGGCAAGATAAAAAATAAGTGTGTCCACTTAAAAGATGCTATAATGAGCAAATGGCAGTCCAGGTTCAGTATAATGGCAGAAGGAGAAAATACATATAGAAAATGAATGCCAGGTGACCTAGTGCAGAATTTGGTGACAAATCAAAAAAAAAGTGTTATCATAGATTTTATTTGTGAAGCAGAAAGATAGATACGCTTGGCTGGAGAGCAAAAAGGACAACTCTGAATGCACTAGAATGCACACTATCTCAAAGAGTGGCTTTACATGTGATCCAAAAACAAGGATCCATTACTGAGAGTATCTAGTCACATGATAGAGAAAATCTGTACGTTTACTTAAGCAGGACACTGTGCTCCAAAGACCTCTAAAGCAGAGGTGATGTTAGTGTAATCTGCATTTTACAATGTGACACAGTGTTACAATGCCTTCTAAAGCAGAGGCAATGTTAGTGTAATCTGCGTTTTACAATGTGACACTGTGTTGCAATGTCCTCTAAAGCAGAGGCGATGTTAGTGTAATCTGCATGTTCCAATGTTCTCTAAAGCAGAGGTGATGTTAGTGTAAGCTGCATTTTACAATGTGACGCAGTGTTACATGCCTTCTAAAGCAGAGGCAATGTTAGTGTTACAATGCCTTCTAAAGCAGAGGCAATGTTAGTGTAATCTGCGTTTTACAATGTGACACAGTGTTACAATGCCTTCTAAAGCAGAGGCAATGTTAGTGTAATCTGCGTTTTACAATGTGACGCAGTGTTACAATGCCTTCTAAAGCAGAGGCAATGTTAGTGTAATCTGCGTTTTACAATGTGACGCAGTGTTACAATGCCTTCTAAAGCAGAGGCGATGTTAGTGTAAGCTGCATGTTCCAATGTTCTCTAAAGCAGAAGGGATGTTACTGTAAGCTGCATGTTACAGTGTGACACAGTGTTACAATGTCCTCTAAAGCAGAGGTGATATTAGTGTAAGCTGCATCTTCCAATGTCTTCTAAATCAGAGGTGATGTTAGTGTAATCTGCATTTTACAATGTGACACAGTGTTACAATGTCCTCTAAAGCAGAGGCAATGTTAGTGTAATAGTGTTACAATGCCTTCTAAAGCAGAGGCAATGTTAGTGTAAGCTGCATGTTCCAATGTCTTCTAAAGCAGAGGCGATGTTAGTGTAAGCTGCATGTTCCAATGTCTTCTAAAGCAGAGGTGATGTTAGTGTAATCTGCATTTTACAATGTGACGCAGTGTTACATGCCTTCTAAAGCAGAGGCGATGTTAGTGTAAGCTGCATGTTCCAATGTCTTCTAAATCAGAGGTGATGTTAGTGTAATCTGCATTTTACAATGTGACACAGTGTTACATGCCTTCTAAAGCAGAGGCGATGTTAGTGTAAGCTGCATGTTCCAATGTCTTCTAAATCAGAGGTGATGTTAGTGTAAGCTGCATTTTCCAATGTGACGCAGTGTTACAATGCCTTCTAAAAGTGTAAGCTGCATGTTCCAATGTCTTCTAAATCAGAGGTGATGTTAGTGTAATCTGCATTTTACAATGTGACACAGTGTTACATGCCTTCTAAAGCAGAGGCGATGTTAGTGTAAGCTGCATGTTCCAATGTCTTCTAAATCAGAGGTGATGTTAGTGTAAGCTGCATTTTCCAATGTCCTCTAAAGAAGAGGTGATATTAGTATAAATTGCATGTTACAATGTGACACTGTGTTGCAATGTCCTCTAAAGCAGAGGTGATGTTAGTGTAAGCTGGATGTTCCAATGTTCTCTAAAGCAGAGGGGATGTTACTGTAAGCTGCATGTTACAGTCTGACACAGTGTTACAATGTCCTCTAAAGCAGAGGTGATATTAGTGTAAGCTGCATGATACAATGTCCTGTACAGCAGAGGTGATGTTAGTGTAAGCTGCCTGTCCCTAAAGCAGAGGTGATATTATTGTAAGCTACATGTTCCAATGTGCTCTAAAGCAGATGTGATGTTAGTGTGAGTTGCATGTTCCAATGTCCTCTAAAGCAGAGGTGACATAAGTGTAAGCTGCATCTTCCAATGTCCTCTAAAGCAGAGGTGATTTTAGTTTAAGCTGCATGTTCCAATGTGACACAGTGCTCCAATGTCCTCTAAAGCAGAGGTGTTAGTGTACGGTGCATGTTACAATGTGACACAGTGTTACAATGTCCTCTAAAGCAGAGGTGATATTAGTGTAAGCTGCATGATACAATGTCCTGTACAGCAGAGGTGATGTTAGTGTAAGCTGCATGTTCCAATGTCCCTAAAGCAGAGGTGATATTATTGTAAGCTGCATGTTCCAATGTGCTCTAAAGCAGATGTGATGTTAGTGTGAGTTACATGTTCCAATGTCCTCTAAAGCAGAGGTGACATAAGTGTAAGCTGCATCTTCCAATGTCCTCTAAAGCAGAGGTGATGTTAGTTTAAGCTGCATGTTCCAATGTGACACAGTGCTCCAATGTCCTCTAAAGCAGAGGTGTTAGTGTACGGTGCATGTTACAATGTGACACAGTGTTACAATGTCCTCTAAAGCAGAGGTGTTGTTAGTGTAAGCTGCATGTTCTGATGTCCTCTAAAGCAGAGGTGATGTTGGTGTAAGCTGCATGTCCCAATGTCCTCTAAAGCAGAGGCGATATTAGTGTACGCTGTTTGTCCCAATGTCCTCTAAAGCAGAGGTGATGTTAGTATAAGCTGCATGTTCCAATGTGACACAGTGTTCCAATGTTCTCTAAAGCAGAGTTGATATTAGTTTAAGCTGCATGTTCCAATGTCCTCTAAAGCTGAGGTGATATTAGTGCAAGCTGCATGTTCCAATGTCCTCTAAAGCAGAGGTGATATTAGTGTAAGCTGCATGTCCCAATGTCCTCTAAATCAGAGGTGGTATATGTGTAAGCTGCATGCTCCAATGTCCTCTAAAGCAGAGGTGATGTTAGTGTAAGCTGAATGTTCCAATGTGACACAGTGTTTCAATGTCCTCTAAATCAGAGGTGATATTAGTGTAAGCTGCATGTCCCAATGTCCTCTAAAGCAGAGGTGATGTTAGTGTAAGCTGCATGTTACAATGTGACACAGTGTTACAATGTCCTCTAAAGCAGATGTGTTGTTAGTGTAAGCTGCATATTACAATGTGACTCAGTGTCACTAAAGCAGAAGGGATGTTACTGTAAGCTGCATGTTACAATGTGACACAGTGTTGGAATGTCCTCTAAAGCAGAGGTGATATTAGTGTAAGCTGCATGTTACAGTCTGACACAGTGTTACAATGTCCTCTAAAGCAGAGGTGATGTTAGTGTAAGCTATGTGTTACAGTGTGACACAGTGTTACAATGCCCTCTAAAGCAGAGGTGGTGTTAGTGTAAGTTGCATGTTCCAGTGTGACACAGTGTTTCAATGTCCACTAAAGCAGAGGGGATGTTACTGTAAGCTTCATGTAACAATGTGACACAGTGTTACAATGTCCTCTAAAGCAGAGGTGATATTAGTGTAAGCTGCATATTACAATGTGAAATAGTGTTACAATGTGCTCTAAAGCAGAGGTGTTAGTGTAAGCTGCATATTACAATGTGACACAGTGTTACAATGTCCTCTAAAGCAGAGGTGATATTAGTGTAAGCTACATCTTACAATGTGATGCAGTGTTACAATGTCCTCTAAAGTAGAGGTGTTGTTAGTGTAAGCTACATGTTACAATGTGACACACTGTTTCAATGTCCTCTAAGGCAGAGGTTATATTAGTGTAAGCTGCGATTTACAATATGACACTGTGTTGCAATGTCCTCTAAAGCAGAGGTGATGTTAGTGTAAGCTGTATGTTCCAGAGTCCTCTAAAGCAGAGGTGATATTAGTGTAAGCTGTATGTTTCAGAGTCCTCTAAAGCAGAGGTGATGTTAGTGTAAACTGCATGCTCCAATGTCCTCTAAAGCAGAGGTGATATTAATGTAAGTTACATGTTCCAATGTCCTGTAAGGCATAGATGATGTTAGATAAGCTGCATATTCCAATGTTCTCTAAAGCAGGTGTTCCTCATCTGATGAGCTATCCAGTTTTAAATCATTGACAAAGAGAAGAAGAGAAGTCATTAGATTGTTGTTTTCTAGGAGCCAAATTATACTCATGGCCTAAGCTGTTAAGTAGACAGCTTAATGGGTTAAGGGCAAGGCAGAATAGCACCAGTGACAGAGAGTCACCCTGGAATATCCCCCTTTGAATTTTTATCCCTGGGATAATAATTTGTCATTTATCATAGCTTAATTGCAAAGTGGTCTGCCACTATTTCATGGTCACTGTATTATAGTCGATCAGTGTAGAGTGTATCTTATACATTTTTAAGCACTCTCTTATCCATGAATGTGGGAAACTGTCAGATGCTTTTTTGTAGTCAATCCATGCCATTCTTAGATTCTTCCCCTTTTTGCAGTTCTCCACTTTGACTTTATTTAACAACAAATGTTCCTTTGCTCCATATGACTTTCTTTTATTGCCCATTTGTTCTACTGCCATAATTGAGTTTTCTTCTAAATGACTATAAACTCTGTTAGCATCAATTCTGGTATATAGTTTATATGTCGTCAGAAGGCAACTTATCGGTGTATAATTTTGGGGGTAGCTTGCAGGTTCACTCTTAAGTAGGAGCATTGTTTTACCTGTTGTTAGCCAGGCTGGTGTCTGTTCAGGGTGCACATGTAAATAATTCTTACTCATGGCTAAATCTTCATGCAAAGATGTTAGTACTTTTAACCAAAAGTTAGGTATTGCATCTGAGCCTGGGGTTTTCCAATTAGAGCTTTTTCTTAACTTTGTTTCAATCTCTCTGGCTGTTACTTCATTCCATTTCATATCCTGTATCTTTAAACTTCTTATTCTTTGTTTTACGTCTTTTATCCATTTGCCATCTTTGTTATGTTCCACAGGATCTTCATAGATGTTTCTCCAAAATGCATATATTTCTTCTTTTTTTGGCGGTCTTTCAATTCCTTTTGCCTTGTTTCCCAGTTCTCTATAAAACATTTTTGGGTCATCAATAAATTGCTTATTTTGTACTTTTCCTTTATATTTATCTATGTATCTTCTAAGTTTTTACACCCGTGCTGACATTTTTAGTTTGTTATTTGTGATAGTGCATGATAGATCCAGGTCTGTTCTAATACTGCGCATGGCTTTTATTACATCTATCTTTCTTAGTATTTTTGTTGATCTATTCCCTCTTCTATACTCTTCTAACAGTAACACTTCGTGTCTTAATTGCTTTATCACTTTTTCTCTGCTCTCTGATCACATGTTGGATCTCTCATCCCCTGTAGGCTTGGTCATCTGAAAGGGTACTTTTAAATGTAGACTCTTACTTGATATATTTTCTTCTCTTACCAGTGTATAACAGACATTGTCCTTTTACCTATGTTCTATATCTTCTTTTACCTGGAGTGTTTTATTAATTTCTTGTTATATTACTATGTTTAGCATACATGATGTAACCTGTTTTGTGTATTATGCTGGATGTACTGTATTTGTATAACTTGATGCCGGATCTTTTCTCCCCAGGCCTCCACTGAAAATGGACCTGATCCAGTTGGAATTTCCCGGTTAACATATGTAAAATTAAATAAATGAATAAATGGATTATAGTTTTCTCTATTCGATGCTTCCATGATGGTATTTGATTTCTCCCCTTCCTTTCCCTCACTACCCTGTGTTATTGTGGTAGAACTTTATCAGTTATTAATTTAGCTGCACAGTAATATATCCTATTTACTTCTGTTATATTGCATGGATCTCTATGTACGGTCCTAATTATTGTGTTCATTTGTTATATCAGATTTCTGACTTTTGGGGTTTTATTGACCTTCTGCAGTCTATTTCTGTCATTGATCTTAATATGTGCATCTATCTCTGTTAAATCAAAAAACTCTTCTCTTAACTCATTTTCTTCCAAACTGAGGGCACATACCTTGTTTTCTGTTTCCTGTGTGCATTCTATAGAAAGTTCTATACCATCTTCTGTGGCACCTTCTCTTCAGTTTCATCCTGTGTCATCCGTTGCTGTGTCATATGGGAACTCACTGGCTTTTCACTCCTCAACATTGACTGCATCAGAATGTCCAGTTTCCTGTTCCTTTCCTTGCTGTCCAGCTTCAAGTGAACATTTATACTGGTTTCCTGTGAAAGGTTCCAAAATATCTTCTTTTGGCAGCTGACCAGTTGCTTCTTGTTCCACTGTTTTCCCCTTAATTTGGATATCCATTACTCTATCCTGTTGTGGTGCTTTCTGAGTTAGATTTTCTACACTGAATCCTTCACTTTGCAGGTGCTCCATAACCTCAGTTTCTATTTCTTTAACTTCTCCATTACTAATTTCCTTTTCTACTTTTCCTCTTTGTCTTCTTATTTTTTGTATTGTAAAGTTGTCCATGTCCGGATTCCTTTTCCTGCATTTCTTTGCAAATATCTTTGGTGCTGCTCTTTTTGTATGGGTTAGTTTTGCTTTCTCCTTTACATAAATATTACACTGTATTAAATCTCTTTTTCTCTCCTATGTCCATATTTCTTCTTCACGTTTCCTGATCTTCCTGCTCCTCCCTACTTTGTGGACTCATTCCATCCTGCTGTGATGTAGTTCTGTGTTAGACCTTCTACATTAAATCATTCACTTTACAGCACTCCATAAATTCAACTTCTATTTTTTTAACTTCTACTTTACTAATCTTCTTTTCTATATTCGATCTTTGTGACATTATTTTTTTATTGTGAAATTGTCCATATCTGGATGCTTTTTCCTGTAGTTCTCTTTGAATATCTTTGGGGCTGCCTTCTTTATATTTATTAATTTTGCTTTCTCCTTCGCATAGATATTGCACCATATCTATTCTCTCTTTCTTTCCATGTCCATATTTCTTTTTTATACTTTTCAAACATTCCTAGGTTCTGCTGTTTATATTTTCACACTTCCTCAGATGCTTCTTTTTCCAAACAGATCAGAATTTCTTGGTCTTTATACTGTTTTTCAAAACATCTGCTGTATTAATGAATAGAAACTTTTATCTGAAGCTTCTGACATTTTTCTTGTGCAAGTATTTTTCTTTCTTTCCTCTAATTCATCTCTTAATCTTTTTGTATACCCTGTGTCTGGAAATTTTGGTATTTTTGCATAATAGTAACAGTACATAATTTCTTTCTTATCCTCAATATTCCACTCTATCATCTTTATAGCTCTTCCTTGGCTATCAGTTTTTGTGATTTTTGTGGACCGCTACTTCCTTCTATAATGGGGGGGGGGGCATCCTCCCCTGGGTCTGGCCCCATTGTAGGAATGTTTCTGTAATTTGAGGATTCTACATTGTCATTTTTTCCAGTCCTGTCATGAATGCCCCTACCAGACATCAGCACTTTTTTATCCTGGGTCTTGTGCACCCAGCTATCATTTTTAGTTTTTGACCTACTTCTGTCCATGATATATGCTATACAAATACAGTCTATATATCACTGTCACCTTGATGAGATTTTGTGAAAAACAGGGTCCACCTTGTGAAGATACCCACCAAGAGTTGAGTATGAATTCAGTTTCAACACTACTACTCTCCTTTGCTTGCCGACTTTTCATTTCTCCATTTGGACCTGTCACTCCATACTGTTCTGGTGATGTTGCTGAAGAGGTTTAGATCCCTAGACTGAGTATTTTAATGCCATTTGACTTGCTGATGTGTAGTAAATCCATCAGTAATGAGTCAGAGACTACTTGTATGCCAAAAACAGGTCACATATTAACAGTCTTCACGATTCTAAGTAGAGTGACAGGGCTTTGAGTTGGTCCATGTACTTTAGTAAGGTATCTCTGTGGCTTCTTCAGTTGTTGCATGTGTCTAAACAGATATATGGCAAAGGGGGTATTATGTTAAATGACTGTCCTAATGAGGGCTGAGTAAAGAGGGATAATATGATCGCCCTAGATCTAAGCACAATCATTTTATTTATAAACTGTGCATAAATGGGTCAACTTTTAGGTGTGTATTGTCAGTGTAATAATTTTCTGGGGGTAGATGACTCCACAAAGGATACAATAATGCATTTTTGGGCATACGTTTTTTGACACATACTGAATCCCCATAAAATGACCCCAAATATTTAACCAGTTATTGAAGCTAGTTATCTTTTGTTTGTATATAAGCATCATTTAAGTAGAAGGAAATGTCACTCAACCACAAGTACCGGTATGACTCTGTCATAGTCTGTATGGGGGTGAATGACTTGAGACATACCTCACTGGACTATATGAAGGCAGACATGGCTGAGCTTTAAGACTGTACCACATGCAGGTGTAAGCCTAACCTTAAGCAGCCTTCTACCATCTCCAAGGATGATACCATTATACAAACAAAAAATGATTGACTTTAACAAATGACTTAGCTTGTGGTGTTAGTCCAAGGGAATCCAGTATCTGTTAGCCTGGAAAGGCTTGGTCAACAGGCACTTTGTCAGAGATGGTCTGAACCTGTCTCCTCTAGGCTTTCAGATACTGACAAGGGCAGTAGGCACCCCTGTTGTGCCTTTTTTAGGCAGTGTCAAAATAACCAACCTCCCAACATAACAAAATCATCTCTAGACAAACTCAAGGTACTGCTGCTTAACGCTACGAGTCTAAACAAGAAAATGCACTTCCTGGAAGCACTCCTCACTTTGGAAGATGCTGACATCTGTCCAGTCACTGAGACATGGTTCAAAGGCATGGAAAGCAGTCCGGCTGTGCAGGGCTACAATGCCTTCTATACATTCAGACCATAAACTGAGCATGAAAGAACCAAAGGAGGAGGAAGTATATCTATCTTCATTAAGGAAAAGTACACCTCAAGACTGGTCAAACTTGAGCTACTCCATGTCCAAATTATCTATAGTCTAAAAGTCTCCTACCACATCATAGCTAGCTATAGGTCCCCTACTAAGAAACAGGAAAGACATACAGCATACCTGTACTTACTGGAGTAACTTGCTATACACCCCAACACCTTACTCATGGGCGATTTTAATTATCCTACTATTGACTGGGAAACATACACGACCACAAACATGCTGGATCAGAGGTTCTTGGACTTTCTCAATGCAAATGCTGTTGAAGAGCTAATTAGCACACCCACAAGAGGCTCAAATGTCTTGGACACATGGGACACACTCACTAACATGGGAAAGTATTGCAGCTTCCCCTGTGTGATGTCCTCCCTGATAAGATCAGACCATTTTTGGTCTCATTTAATGTAATTATAAGACCAAAAACGCATACGAATTTTTCAAAGACAAACTACCTCATACTAAGTGATGGTATAAGACATTTCAAAGTCCCCTCAAATGCAGATAACACAGATTCCTATACAGAGGTGTACACAAATGCCCAGTATAACCACTTAAGCAGTTGTATAGAATCATCTGTACCTGACCAGATTAAAACCAGGACTTGCACAGGTACAATCCACCCTGGTGGACTTCTAGTATAAAAAGGCTATACAACAAGAGAAAGAATCTAATGTCCAACAACAAGAGGGAACTGGCTCAGCACAGTAAGAACTCCCTCTCTAGTAAAACAAAGAAATTAGAGATCTTGTCAAGTCAACCAAAGCTAATTATGAAGCAAAAATAGCCTCCCTAGCTAAGCATACTCTGAAGACATTCTTTAACTATATCTGAAATCTAAAGGGGAATACTCAGCTGTGCATTGAACTGGTTGTGGATGGCAGTACCCATACTCAACCGGATGTAATAGTCAACCTGCTAGTTGACAGATGTAGGGAAACTTCACCCCTCCATGTCCCCTCCCATCATCCCCCAAAGCATACCTGACACCATTCCTCAGCCTATTATCTCAAGAGCGCAGGTCATCTCAGCACTCTCCAAGGCCAAAAACACAGCATCAGTGGGACCAAACAACATCCCAGGTTGCTTTTTAAACAACTTAAAACATGACCTAGCAATCTCACTTGGATCCCTGTTTAACGACACCCTGCGAACTGGCTGTTTTCTGGCAGAATGGAGGGCAGCAACAGTAATTCCTCTGCACAAAGACGGATCATCAACTGACCCTGGGAATTATAGGCTCATAAGCTTGATTAGCCTCATCTGCAAGGCCATGGAAAGAATCATTATGGACCTTATTAACAAAGACATAGGTAATCTCCAAAGTCTGGACCCCACCCAGTTCAAATTAATTAAAGTTAGAGCATGCCTGTTAAACATGATTTACTTCTTCGAGAAAGTCACCAAGGCCCTGGACAAGGGAAAGACAGTGCATACCACCTATCTTGACCAAGGCAAGGCATTTGACACAATCCCCCACTCAGGTATTATAGAGAAACTCTCCCAGTTGGGAATTAATCCCTACATTGCCAGATGGATAGCCGACTGGCTAACCGACAGGACACATACGGTCAAAGTGGGTGACTTTACCGCTAGCAAAAGACCAGTCACCAGTGGCATGCCACAGGGTTCTGTGCTGGGCTCTTTCTGTTCGGAAATTATTTCTCAGAAGTCCAGGCCAACTTGGACAGCCTGTGGCTGACCAAGTTCACTGAAGATTGCAAATTGCGAACAATCATTGAATCCCCCAATGATGTTTTAATATACTGTAGACTGGGTTAACACAGACAAATGATTGATGACAAAGTCACAGATTAAAGCTAAATGTACAAAAATGCATTATTATTCGCTTTGGAAAAGCTGACATCCCTGCTAATTACATTATAGACAGCACCCCCTAAGTGTAGACCCCAGTGGTATGTGATATGGATACTCAGGCTGATAGCAACCTGAACTTTGACCACCATATATCCACAGTAGTAAGGAAATCGTTCTGTGTAGCAGATCTCATAAGTAACGGCATCACATCTAGATCTCATCCCATTATACTCGGCCCTCATCAGAATGATAATTGAGTACAATGCTTCCTTTTGCATGTACTTCAGCAGACACCTGCAACAACTGGAGAGACCACAGAGTTTTCTCATCAAGAAATTACAGGTTACACAAAAAAAGTCTTACACAGAAATACTAAAAGCCATGCCACTGTATTGTGTTTCCTACAGGTTGCTAAGGGGTGACCTGTGCCTGGCTTACAGGGTAGTCATTGACCCGGCCCTGATAGAAATGCTACAAATTCATAAATCAAACTGCACGAGGGTCACTCACTCCAGGGATCTTAATCTAGCCTCTGAAATGAGCAGGTCAAACTGGAAAGATAGATACATTTCCCAGAGACTGCCACGTCTCTGGAACAAGTTTCCAGTTTATGTGAAACAGAGCACCTCCCTGACCCTCTTCAAACACAACCAAGATCAATGAATGGGTGAACACAAATTCAGTCCTGGGTTGGCACCCATGTCCTTCCTGCATAGAGGAAATCAGTATTAACTACCATAGACCATTACCTCTGCAAACGTCACTCGCCTAACCACCAACAATTGGGCCAAAAGCAGATTTAATATGACTAGGCTTGTAAAGGCTCTAGGGCCATTAGCTAGTAACTTTCTGTGAACTTATGATCCTATGAAAGATTCCAGTCAGGACTAGTGTATAGGCTTCATATGTAACATGCCTGGAAAGGTCTGGCATGTCTGTATGCATATCCCTCAGTGAATTACATCCCAAGTCATTCACTTCCATGGTTATCACTTTCATGTCATAGCTGTATTCGTCAGGAGTCTGGGTCCTTAATGCCCTTGTAACTTCAGGGATTCTGGAGTCTGAAAGATCTGGATGATGAGACTGTGTGCGTGACAGTATAGTCACTTATCAGTAAAACATTTGTCTTGCTGCTATGGTTCAAAGTGACAGATTTACAGTGCATTTACTCAGGGTGACTTTTTAAGAGGTACGTATGAGGTAGATAAGTTACCTGATTTTTACTGAGACTTAATGTTCTTATTTCTAGGAGGTTTTAGGAGGGATAGTTTTGTATCCCTCTTGGAGTGATTACAAAAGGATTTTGATGGAGGTGTACAATGCTTGCAGGATAAGGTTTTAACTGAGAGGGAACCCTCCAGACTAATAAGGTATTTAGGCCTCTCACGGAAGGAATTACAAGTGCTGAGTATAAGTATCTCATACTCATTAATCTGAAGAGATAAGATGAGGCCTTGAGGCATTACCAAAGACAAAGTTACAGTAAAGGTGGGCAAATCATGATCTGCCAAGTTTATGTAAGGGCAAATGTAGTTACCAAGTTTATGTAGGGCAAATGTAGTTACCAAGTTTATGTAAGAGCAAATGTATTTACCAAGTTTATGTAAGGGCAAATGTAGTTACCAAGTTTATGTAAGGGCAAATGTATTTACCAAGTTTATGTAAGGGCAAATGTAGTTACCAAGTTTATGTAGGGCAAATGTAGTTACCAAGTTTATGTAGGGCAAATGTAGTTACCAAGTTTATGTAAGGGCAAATGTAGTTACCAAGTTTATGTAGGGCAAATGTAGTTACCAAGTTTATGTAAGGGCAAATGTAGTTACCAAGTTTATGTAGGGCAAATGTAGTTACCAAGTTTATGTAAGGGCAAATGTAGTTACCAAGTTTATGTAGGGCAAATGTAGTTACCAAGTTTATGTAAGGACAAATGTAGTTACCAAGTTTATGAAGGGCAAATGTAGTTACCAAGTTTATGTAAGGGCAAATGTAGTTACCAAGTTTATGTAGGGCAAATGTAGTTACCAAGTTTATGTAGGGCAAATGTAGTTACAAAGTTTATGTAAGGGCAAATGTAGTTACCAAGTTTATGCAAGGGCAAATGTAGTTACCAAGTTTATGTAAGGGCAAATGTAGTTACCATGTTTATGTAGGGCAAATGTAGTTACCAAGTTTATGCAAGGGCAAATGTAGTTACCAAGTTTATGTAGGGCAAATGTAGTTACAAAGCTTAAAGGGAAGGTTTTGCACAGTTATACTTTTGTGTTTTCTGGTAACAGCCAACAAAAGAGGGGAGGGGGAATTATATGGTCTGATTATGCTAAGGAGTTAGATGGCCTGGTTCTGTCTTAAGTACTGAAAGCTTGTGCATTCGCTTGAATCCTTACTACCCTCAGACAAAAAAAAAAAACGTGAGTTTCAATGCCAACAGTTAACCCACTTAAATGGCAAAATGCAGTGCAGATATTTACTGGAATTACTAATACTGGCTTAAGGAGCTTGTGAAAAAGATATACAGAATGTTAAAATGAGCTTAAAACAGATGATAAAAAAATTCTTCACTTATGTCAGTCATTGAATGGCTTAGAACTACCTGAAACTATCAGCAGTTTAAAATAAGACAGCAGTAAGAGCTAGGAACAGTGGAGAATTTCTTAAAACATTAGCTCTGTGCTAAATGGGCTGAATCTGCCTTAAAGCAGTCTGAACTAGCCTGACTCTCACTTCCCTCATAAGAAAGAAACCAGAGTTTAATACCAACAGTTAGACCACTTAAATGGCAACACACAGTGCAGACATTTACAGGAATTACTAATATAAGCTTAAACAGCCTGGATAAAACACATACAGACCATTAAAATGAAGTTAAAAGTAGATAAAGAAATGGAAATCTGTTATCTCTGTTGGTGAATGGTGCTCATATTTTTAATGAGTGGAACTTTTGTGTATTTTTATCCATGAAAATCATGGTAAGTGAGTGATGTAATTAACAGTTTGGTAGTAGATCAAAGAATATGTAAAGTAACTATATCTCACTGTTGGAGAGGCAAGCTGAAACAGGAGATCGGGTGGATTATTTTAAGTTAAGTAGCATCACAGCTGCAGTTACTGTGCTTTTAGTAGAAAGATAATTGCAGTGCCTTGCTGAAGAAAAGCTTTAGTGAACCTGTGTCAGGTATAGATGCAGGCTCATTGTTTTAATGCTACATTTGGAAAGACCACATTTCAGTAATGATTATTTGAGAATGGTGTCTGAGTGTAAAGAGCACACCTTCAGTGCGATTGTAAATAGGCGTCTACCATTCTTAACATTCTGTTACTGAGTTATTAGAGGAGTGTCTGGATTATACAGGATCAGGTTTGGAGCTGACAGGGGGTAATTATGTATTGTATATATTTAAACTAGCTCTTATGCATATAGCGCGGAATGGGAGATTTCCCTTTCCTTTGCTGTAGTGCGATCTCGGAGTAGGAATATTTAAGTAGGGGGTGTGGGGGGTGCAGGGGGGCAAAGCCCCCCTGCAAAAAATATTAGAAAGGTGTTTTTTCTTTTTTTATTTCCCCTTCACATTTTTGAGTTTCTGTAAACTCAAGATTCTGGCTTCGGGGTTTTAAATTTCGAGTTTATAGGAATTCGATCTTGTGAAGTGGAACCCAGTGACGACACCCACACCCATTTCCATTGCTTGGGGATCTACTTCTGTGCATAGAACTATCTAGTATGCCAATGAGGACACCCACCCCCATTTCCATTGCTTGGAGATCTACTTCTGTGCACTGTACCCTATGTCTTGCAATGAGGGTACTTCAGGAAAGGCAGCATATCTATCAGTGGAGACCCAAATGTGTACATACTTGTAGATAACGTCAGTGTAATACCCACACACTTGTACATACCTGTTCTACCTCAGTCTAGAAGCAGGGTGCAGGCATCCTACAAAAGTGTCCAGCCTCCTCCTACTGTGGATATTATAACACTTACATTGGTCAGCTCTCAGTGGTTCAACCATGATACCAAAGATATACATTCTTTTGGTGACATTAAGCCTTTAGAAATATGAGTTCCCCTCTTCATTCCACTCTCCCTTCCCCATATGGTTGGTAAGGTAAATCATGTCACTTCTCACATTATTTAACAATGATAACTACACCTAAAATTTGATTATGTTTATGAGCCATTGCATTGTATTGCAATTATAGGAAATCGAAATATAGATAATTGTCTTAAGTAATCCCAAATTAAACTTGGTTGGTGCCTACAGGAATAATAAAATAGCAGTGATGCTGAAATTACAGAATTACAGTTGTGAAATATACTCCAGGAAAAGGAATGCATATAGCAGATATGTTGTGGTATTCATATTTAACAAAGCAGTGTACAAAGATGGAGAAAAGTATATTCTTTGAGAAGTGCAATAAAATGTTATCCAGAACAGAAATGCACCCATATGTTTTGGTCAAAGAAGAGGTTACTTGCATACGAGGCTTCATAATTAGGGCTTATAAATTAATACTGTCTAATAAACTAGGGGCAGGAATTACTTATATATACATGTTATACACACACACACACACACACACACAAATATTTAAGAAGGTCAACAGAAACCCCTATGTACACTATTTACATCTGTTAGAGTTAGGAGTTAGAGAAGAGATGCTATAGTGAAAATGATAGGCAAAGTGTGTCAGAGATTAGAAGGAGTAGGTTATGTGACTTTAAGCAGAGCATTTACAAACAGCTTGTGCTGTCAGATGTTCCTTAAACTATGCCCAAAAGGAGGAGGAGGAGTTGGAGAGGTTTTTAAGATTTGAGGAACATTCCTTTGGAGCTTGGGTCCAAGAATGGAAACAGAGTGGTTAAATCAGTGAAATCTGGTTTTAGGTGCTTGCAAGAGAAGCTATGAATGGCTAGGAGATCTAAGGTTGTATAGCAGAGGCTATCTATGTAAGCTAGAGAAAAGAGAACGCTGGGATTGTTTTTTCAAGGCCTAGAAAATTTGGGTGCCAAAGAGTAGATTGGCTGACTGCTGAACCAGCATCTTGTTGGCATTGCCTTGTGTAAGACAGTGGTGTACATTTTGTACATTTATTTTTAATTTTATTTACTTTAACATTTGTTTACCATGAAAGTCCAGCTGTGACAGAACCCATTTCCAGTGGTGGCCCAGGGAGTAGCACTCCAGACGCATATCTTTGGAATGTGGGAGGAAACCTGAGCACCTAGAGGAAACCCACACGAATGCAGGGAGGACATGCACACTCCACACAGAAGGCACCCCAGCCAAGAATCAAACCAGAGAACCTCTTATTGTGAGGTGATTGTACTAACTGCTGCACAACTGTGCCACCCATACATATTTTGGGGGAAGAGGTAATGAAGCAGCAGATGGACTTGGAGATGGTGGTACAGTTTATTTTGGGGACAGATGCTACAAGAAGTACGGAGTTCTCGAGTTGGGCTAGAAGAATCCCTTTGCCAACAGAATTTCTTGATGAGCAGGAGAGGAATGAGGCAATTTTGTTGGCCAAGAAGAATAAGGAGGTTTATATTTATATTTATATTTATATTTTTCTAGGTATTTTTGAGGTGATGATAGAATTTAAATGAGGAATCAAGCCAGACTCCTGGGTATCTGAAGGTGTTAACCTGCTCAGTGGTTAAGGTGGTCAGCAATAAGGAGTGAGTTGGGGAGTTTCGCCTTTTAGAAGAGGTTCTAAAGAGCAGAGATGTAGGTTTTAGGAGGTAAATAATGTGGTTTTTGCTATTGAGCCAGTTAATGAGGAAGAGGACGTTATTTTGAAGGGCATGTTGAATTGGGTGAGTTCTGTGGTTGGAAAGGAAGATAACCACATCATCAGTATACAGTAATAATGGAAGCTTATTCATAAAAATGGAGAAAAGAAGAGGGGCTGGTATGGAGCCCCAAGGGACTCCTTTATGTAAGGGAGTAGTGGCTGATGTACTGTTGATGAAATTCATTGAGAAATGTCTTTGGATAGGTTATTTTTAAGCATGGAATAGTATTGGCACTAATCCCACTGTCAATGAGGTCATTAAATATGAGTGGGTTGTCAGTTAGGTCAAAGGTCATTAAATATGAGTAGATTGTCAGCTAGGTCAAAGGCTATGGTAAGGTCTATAAATATGTCTCCAGTAAGAAGGCCTTTGTCCATAACTAAAAGGGGGTGATCAGTGAAGGACCAAACTGCAATAGTGATGCAGACCAGAAACCATGTGGCTTGGAAGAGGGAAAGCAGTGCTGACATATGTAGCTTAACAGTTGATTATAGATCAGTTTTTCTAAGATTTTCCCAAGGATAGGGAAGGTGGAGGCTGGATGGTAATCACTGGATAGCTTGGGATTGGGTTTTTGGGAACAGATAAGACTTGTTCTGTTTTTCATATACTGGACATGCAGTTTTGAGTTAAGCAAGGGTTGTGTATATGTAACAGAGGAGTAACAATGTACTTCCTACATGGGAATATGAATCGGGGGAGAAGGTGTCTGTCCCTGCAGATGAGACAAGTTTTAGTTTTTTAGGAAGAGGTACAATATCTTTTGCTACAGTCTTTTAAAAGTAGAAGGGGGGGTGATGAGGGGGGAAATAAGGGGGAGGTTGAGAGAGAGAGAGTGAAGTGTATGAACTGATGGAGGGGATGGTGAAGAAGTGAGGAGAAAAGTCTGAGAATGACAGAGAAGAGGATGAGTGAGCATTGGAAGGAGGAGTCTTACTACCTGTTAATGACAATATTAGCAAAAATACATGAGTCTTCTATGGGAGCTATGAAATGCAAATAAAAAAAACATGTGCTGTGTTGAAGTGGCAGGAATGTCAGAGCAAACAGGGTAAGAAGTACAGAATTGTGCTGTTTGCAACATTTATCACAATAATAGTCTTAACAAAAGAGAGAGGTTTTAGTCTAAGACAAATATGTCTCATACTGAATGTGATAAATGCATAGACTGTGTTTTAATGATTCCTTACCTGTAGCAATCAGGAAGTGTCCAAAAACACCTGAAGAGATGCCAAGAGGCATTTCCAGCAGGACCTGAAATAGAAATTAGAGTCCAGAATGGCTAGGAGTTTTATAGAAACAGTCTGATAACTTCTTCTTAGAATCAGCATCATTATTGCAGACTAGAGAATTTCCCAAGTATTGGTCAAAAGGCCAACTAAATTTGTTGATAGTTTTAGTGATAAGTAATGCATGATGCTAAATAATTCTGAAATGCTGCTGCTGTTTTATAAAAGGTATTTCAGCTTTGAACCTGATGAGCGGACATGTTTTATTATCATTGAGCAATTTCATAGACATTGTGAAAGGTCATTGGCACCACTGTCATACCCAGATGGCAGGATGCCACCAATTGTGACATCAACATGGCTGACACCATTTGGGTTTGAATCCCAATACTGACAACCAAGGGTGAAGTAAAAGCAAGAAAGTGTACATAAGTCTATTTTAGTAATCAGTTTCCAGCATGCAGTCTAACCTAACATCATGAAGGAGATATTCAGTGTGGTCATAGGTATAGGCATCCGAACTCTACAGCCAGAAACGGACTGCATGCAGGAAACTTACAGAGCCAGCACTGCTAGGTCATTATCTTTCATCTCTTTCTGTGAAGGTATGATTTGGCAGTATGCCTTTATCCGCAGTTGTTACATGTCACACAAATGAGTATTTTCAAGCACAGACACACAATTCCCAGAGAAATCCTGCAGAATTTTCCAATTCCTCACAGTTGTCTTTCTGGCATGGTAGTGCTGCTTCACCACTCTAGATTAAAACCAGGGGCACCCAGTTACTAGCTACTCTTAAGCAACAACTATAAAGGCACCAATTAAGAACTTTCACAATGTAAATAATACTAACCCTCTTCAAATCTACATAATAGTGCACATATATTTAATTTTCAATCTATTGTTCTGTTCATCAGGTTAGTCCCTCTGGGCTAGTAGCCTTTTTTCAGGGGAGACCCATATATATATATATATATATATATATATATATATACACACACATATATATCTATATCTATATATGTGCGTGTGTGTGTAGTGTATATATATATATATATATATATATATATATATATATATATATATATATATATATATATATATATATAAAATCCAGCAGCACCGAATGACATATTGCCGAAACGAAAATAAGATCACCCCATTTCTTTTTGCCCAGGGAAAATTTTTTTAAACGTCTTTCCTAATAGAACCATTCAGTATGCCATTGAGGGGACCCACACCCATTTCATTGCTTGGGGATCTACTTCTGTGCATAGACCCATTCAGTATGGAAGTGAGGGCACCCACACCCATTTCTATTGCCCAGGGATCTACGTCTTTGCATAGAACCATCTAGTATGTCAGTGAGGGGCTTCCCTTCACAAGATCAAATGAATAGAAGCTTGAAATGCATAAACTCGAGACCAGAATCTCGAACTTCCATTCACTCGAAATTGTAAATGGGAAGCTTAGGGTTACAAAAAAAAGAGTTTGGTTACCTTTTGGCAGGGGGCTAGGTCCCCCTGCACCCTTGCAGCTGTGATCTAAGAGCTGCGTGACCGTACTATAGTGGAGGACTTGCAAATCTTCCATTTTGCTCTTATGCATATAGCGCGGAATGGGAGATTTCCCTTTCCTTTGCTGTAGTGCGATCTCGGAGTAGGAATATTTAAATAGGGGGTGTGGGGGGTGCAAGGGGGCAAAGCCCCCCTGCAAAAAATATTAGAAAGGTGTTTTTTCTTTTTTTATTTCCCCTTCACATTTTTGAGTTTCTGTAAACTCAAGATTCTGGCTTCGGGGTTATAAATTTCGAGTTTATAGGAATTCGATCTTGTGAAGTGGAACCCAGTGACGACACCCACACCCATTTCCATTGCTTGGGGATCTACTTCTGTGCATAGAACCATGTGGTATTCCAGTGAGGACACTTACATCCATTTCCATGGCTCAGGGATCTACTTCTGTGTATAGAACTATCTAGTATGCCAATGAGGACACCCACCCCCATTTCCATTGCTTGGAGATCTACTTCTGTGCACTGTACCCTATGTCTTGCAATGAGGGTACTTCAGGAAAGGCAGCATATCTATCAGTGGACCCAAATGTGTACATACTTGTAGATAACGTCAGTGTAATACCCACACACTTGTACATACCTGTTCTACCTCAGTCTAGAAGCAGGGTGCAGGCATCCTACAAAAGTGTCCAGCCTCCTCCTACTGTGGATATTATAACACTTACATTGGTCAGCTCTCAGTGGTTCAACCATGATACCAAAGATATACATTCTTTTGGTGACATTAAGCCTTTAGAAATATGAGTTCCCCTCTTCATTCCACTCTCCCTTCCCCATATGGTTGGTAAGGTAAATCATGTCACTTCTCACATTATTTAACAATGATAACTACACCTAAAATTTGATTATGTTTATGAGCCATTGCATTGTATTGCAATTATAGGAAATTGAAATATAGATAATTGTCTTAAGTAATCCCAAATTAAACTTGGTTGGTGCCTACAGGAATAATAAAATAGCAGTGATGCTGAAATTACAGAATTACAGTTGTGAAATATACTCCAGGAAAAGGAATGCATATAGCAGATATGTTGTGGTATTCATATTTAACAAAGCAGTGTACAAAGATGGAGAAAAGTATATTCTTTGAGAAGTGCAATAAAATGTTATCCAGAACAGAAATGCACCCATATGTTTTGGTCAAAGAAGAGGTTACTTGCATACGAGGCTTCATAATTAGGGCTTATAAATTAATACTGTCTAATAAACTAGGGGCAGGAATTACTTGTATATACATGTTATACACACACACACACACACACACAAATATTTAAGAAGGTCAACAGAAACCCCTATGTACACTATTTACATCTGTTAGAGTTAGGAGTTAGAGAAGAGATGCTATAGTGAAAATGATAGGCAAAGTGTGTCAGAGATTAGAAGGAGTAGGTTATGTGACTTTAAGCAGAGCATTTACAAACAGCTTGTGCTGTCAGATGTTCCTTAAACTATGCCCAAAAGGAGGAGGAGGAGTTGGAGAGGTTTTTAAGATTTGAGGAACATTCCTTTGGAGCTTGGGTCCAAGAATGGAAACAGAGTGGTTAAATCAGTGAAATCTGGTTTTAGGTGCTTGCAAGAGAAGCTATGAATGGCTAGGAGATCTAAGGTTGTATAGCAGAGGCTATCTATGTAAGCTAGAGAAAAGAGAAGGCTGGGATTGTTTTTTCACGGCCTAGAAAATTTGGGTGCCAAAGAGTAGATTGGCTGACTGCTGAACCAGCATCTTGTTGGCATTGCCTTGTGTAAGACAGTGGTGTACATTTTGTACATTTATTTTTAATTTTATTTACTTTAACATTTGTTTACCATGAAAGTCCAGCTGGGACAGAACCCATTTCCAGTGGTGGCCCAGGGAGTAGCACTCCAGACGCATATCTTTGGAATGTGGGAGGAAACCTGAGCACCTAGAGGAAACCCACACGAATGCAGGGAGGACATGCACACTCCATACAGAAGGCACCCCAGCCAATAATCAAACCAGAGAACCTCTTATTGTGAGGTGATTGTACTAACTGCTGCACAACTGTGCCACCCATACATATTTTGGGGGAAGAGGTAATGAAGCAGCAGATGGACTTGGAGATGGTGGTACAGTTTATTTTGGGGACAGATGCTACAAGAAGTACGGAGTTCTCGAGCTGGGCTAGAAGAATCCCTTTGCCAACAGAATTTCTTGATGAGCAGGAGAGGAATGAGGCAATTTTGTTGGCCAAGAAGAATAAGGAGGTTTATATTTATATTTATATTTATATTTTTCTAGGTATTTTTGAGGTGATGATATAAATTAAATGAGGAATCAAGCCAGACTCCTGGGTATCTGAAGGTGTTAACCTGCTCAGTGGTTAAGGTGGTCAGCAATAAGAAGTGAGTTGGGGAGTTTCGCCTTTTAGAAGAGGTTCTAAAGAGCAGAGATTTAGGTTTTATTGAGCCAGTTAATGAGGAAGAGGACGTTATTTTGAAGGGCATGTTGAATTGGGTGAGTTCTGTGGTTGGAAAGGAAGATAACCACATCATCAGTATACAGTAATAATGGAAGCTTATTCATAAAAATGGAGAAGAGAAGAGGGGCTGGTATGGAGCCCCAAGGGACTCCTTTATGTAAGGGAGTAGTGGCTGATGTACTGTTGATGAAATTCATTGAGAAATGTCTTTGGATAGGTTATTTTTAAGCATGGAATAGTATTGGCACTAATCCCACTGTCAATGAGGTCATTAAATATGAGTGGGTTGTCAGCTAGGTCAAAGGTCATTAAATATGAGTGGGTTGTCAGCTAGGTCAAAGGTCATTAAATATGAGTAGATTGTCAGCTAGGTCAAAGGCTATGGTAAGGTCTATAAATATGTCTCCAGTAAGAAGGCCTTTGTCCATAACTAAAAGGGGGTGATCAGTGAAGGACCAAACTGCAATAGTGATGCAGACCAGAAACCATGTGGCTTGGAAGAGAGAAAGCAGTGCTGACATATGTAGCTTAACAGTTGATTATAGATCAGTTTTTCTAAGATTTTCCCAAGGATAGGGAAGGTGGAGGCTGGATGGTAATCACTGGATAGCTTGGGATTGGGTTTTTGGGAACAGATAAGACTTGTTCTGTTTTTCATATACTGGACATGCAGTTTTGAGTTAAGCAAGGGTTGTGTATATGTAACAGAGGAGTAACAATGTACTTCCTACATGGGAATATGAACCGGGGGAGAAGGTGTCTGTCCCTGCAGATGAGACAAGTTTTAGTTTTTTAGGAAGAGGTACAATATCTTTGGCTACAGTCTTTTAAAAGTAGAAGGGGGGTGATGAGGGGGGAAATAAGGGGGAGGTTGAGAGAGAGAGTGAAGTGTATGAACTGATGGAGGGGATGGTGAAGAAGTGAGGAGAAAAGTCTGAGAATGACAGAGAAGAGGATGAGTGAGCATTGGAAGGAGGAGTCTTACTACCTGTTAATGACAATATTAGCATAAATACATGAGTCTTCTATGGGAGCTATGAAATGCAAATAAAAAAAACATGTGCTGTGTTGAAGTGGCAGGAATGTCAGAGCAAACAGGGTAAGAAGTACAGAATTGTGCTGTTTGCAACATTTATCACAATAATAGTCTTAACAAAAGAGAGAGGTTTTAGTCTAAGACAAATATGTCTCATACTGAATGTGATAAATGCATAGACTGTGTTTTAATGATTCCTTACCTGTAGCAATCAGGGAAGTGTCCAAAAACACCTGAAGAGATGCCAAGAGGCATTTCCAGCAGGACCTGAAATAGAAATTAGAGTCCAGAATGGCTAGGAGTTTTATAGAAACAGTCTGATAACTTCTTCTTAGAATCAGCATCATTATTGCAGACTAGAGAATTTCCCAAGTATTGGTCAAAAGGCCAACTAAATTTGTTGATAGTTTTAGTGATAAGTAATGCATGATGCTAAATAATTCTGAACTGCTGCTGCTGTTTTATAAAAGGTATTTCAGCTTTGAACCTGATGAGCGGACATGTTTTATTATCATTGAGCAATTTCATAGACATTGTGAAAGGTCATTGGCACCAGTGTCATACCCAGATGGCAGGATGCCACCAACTGTGACATCAACATGGCTGACACCATTTGGGTTTGAATCCCAATACTGACAACCAAGGGTGAAGTAAAAGCAAGAAAGTGTACATAAGTCTATTTTAGTAATCAGTTTCCAGCATGCAGTCTAACCTAACATCATGAAGGAGATATTCAGTGTGGTCATAGGTATAGGCATCCGAACTCTACAGCCAGAAACGGACTGCATGCAGGAAACTTACAGAGCCAAGCACTGCTAGGTCATTATCTTTCATCTCTTTCTGTGAAGGTATGATTTGGCAGTATGCCTTTATCCGCAGTTGTTACATGTCACACAAATGAGTATTTTCAAGCACAGACACACAATTCCCAGAGAAATCCTGCAGAATTTTCCAATTCCTCACAGTTGTCTTTCTGGCATGGTAGTGCTGCTTCACCACTCTAGATTAAAACCAGGGGCACCCAGTTACTAGCTACTCTTAAGCAACAATTATAAAGGCACCAATTAAGAACTTTCACAATGTAAATAATACTAACCCTCTTCAAATCTACATAATAGTGCACATATATTTAATTTTCAATCTATTGTTCTGTTCATCAGGTTAGTCCCTCTGGGCTAGTAGCCTTTTTTCAGGGGATTTTTCTCAGGGCAAGTATAGACTTGGGGAATATGCTATTTTCCCCATTACAGTGCGATTCTGGAGTTGGTATATATAGTTAGGGGTGGGGTTTTACATAGTCCAGTGTGGTTACATTACATTTTGGGTAAGTGCTGCCCTGAGAAAAATCGTCTCTTTGTGATTGTAAGTATTCATTATTTTTGTTTCAGCAATATGCCAATCTGTGTTGTGGGATTTGTGATTTAAAAGTAGATTCACACACACACATATATATATATATATATATATATATATATATATATATATATATATATATATATATATACACACACACACACACATATATATATATATATATATATATATATATACACTCACACACACACACATATATACTTGTGTGTGTGTGTGTGTGTGTGTGTGTGTGTGTGTGTGTATTATATGCACAGACTCAAATGCCAATGACAGGGACTTAAAGGTGAATAAATAAAATTTACTTAAATATTAAAGAAAATAATAAAAATACAGATTAAAATATAGGTACGATGGCCTACACAGGGTCTCAACTGGACAGATTTTCGCAGAATGTCAAGATTTTTGTCTCATATTTTTGGTTTATTTCTCATAAAATTGTGGGTTTCTGGCAAATTAGTAGCAAATAATTAAAGACTGAAGTTAAAAAACAATGACAGACATTTGAGTTTCAGACTTCATACCCTTCAGAAAATTCATGCTAAAGCAAAACCTGTTATTCTATCAACTTTCTGAGGTTGTAACAACAATATTTAAAAATTGTCCCTATTTCTGGGCCTTTGTCCCACTTTTATTTATGACTTTGTCCAGATATAAAATAAATAAAGTAAATGACAACAGAAATCGACAGGATGCATAAAGAAAAATCAAAATTTCAGATACCCAAGTTCCCTGGCTATCTCTAACTGCAGAAATACTGTTCCTCTCATAAATTAGTTAAACTGATAATCCCCAAGATTTATTTATTTATTTTATTTATTTTACATTTGTTGACCGGGCTAGTCTAGCTGGATACATGTCCATTTTCAGTAGAGGTCCGGGGAGACAAGCTCCAAGAAATCATACAGAGTTAAAACAGAAGTTATTCCAGATATTATAAAACAGCAAGTATTACAAAAACTAATTATAATAAACATATATATATATATATATATATATTTTTATCCCACCCACAGGTACATACAAATTGCAAAACACTTAGTGATTTCATGATCAGGTGCAAGATACATTTATGTTGTATAATAGTATTTTAAAGAATATGTAAATGGAAGAAAAGAAAGGATGTAGGGTGAGGTATAGAGGATAGGAAAATAATTAGTCTGGGTTAGTACAGGAGCATAGCCAGTGTTTATTGAGGTATAGTTTTAGGTTCTTTTTAAAAAGTGAGAGGGAAGACTGAGAAGTGATTTCTGAGGGTAGTTTATTCCATGTTTTTCCAACAGCGTTCGAGATTAAGGATTCACCTGCTGAGTTGTTGGGTTTAGTAGTATTGATCAATAGTTTGTTTGAGGAGCGTAGATTTTTGAGATTATTATAAGGTGTAATTAGGGTAGAGAGTATTGGGGTGTTGCTAGGTTGATACAGGGTCATGTGGATTATTGTAAGCTGGTGAAGTTGGAGCTGGTTAAGTAGTTCTAGCCAGATTAGATGTCGTAGATTTAGACAGTGATGGGTTCTAAAAGGAGAGCCTGTTGTAAATCTAGCAATATTGTTATAGGATGTTGCTAGTTTATTGAGGTTGTTTTTAGAGAGATTGGTGTATATAGGAGAAGCATAAAGGAGAGTGGAGGTTAGGTGAGTTCTGGCTATAGTGGTCCTAGCTTCTGGTGTAAGATAGGGTTTAATTCTGTAAAGGGATCCTAGTTTTTTGTTAACTAATTTTATTGTGGTGTTTATATGAGTGCCAAAGTTAAGACTGTTGTCTATTGTTATTCCTAGCAGTTTAGTGGTTGGTTCAGGAGTGATAAGAGTACCATTGTTAGAAGTGAGATTGAAATGGAAAGAGGTGGACTTTCGGGTTGGTGTAAAGAGTAGTAGTTTAGTTTTCTTGGGGTTTAAGAGGAGGCAGCGGTGTGAGAACCATTGTTCTACAGTTTTGAAAGCTTTTTGAGTAAGATTATGAAGTTCAGTTTGAGAGGAGGCTGAGCAGATTATCATCTGCATATTGAATACAGGTGGAGTAAGGAATAGCAGAACTCAGGTCATTAATATAAATGGAAAATAGGAGTGGGCCTAGTATTGAGCCCTGTGGGACCCCTAGGGAGATAGAGAGGTGATTCAATAGTTTATTTTGCCAGAGTACAGCCTGCTGGCGGTTTTCAAGGTAGGATCTGAACCAGCTCATAGATAGAGGATCGAGTGAAAGAGAGTTCAGTGTATGGAGGAGTAGTTGGTCATTAACCATGTCAAAAGCTTTAGATAAGTCAATGAAAACTGCAGATGAGAGAAGATTTTTGTTGCGGTTATTGTTAATGCAGTTACTGAATGACAGCAGAGCAGTGGTAGTACTGTGGGAAGGTCTGAAACCATGTTGACAGTTGGCAAGTAGGTTGTTCTGGAGAAGGTGGTTAAGAAGTTGTTTATGGATACACTTTTCCATAATTTTTGCAATAGGGGATAGTAAAGCTATAGGGCGAAAGTTAGAGAAGTCATTGGAGTTCCCCCCTTTGTATAGTGGGATGATATGAGAAATTTTCCAGATAGATGGGACAGTTCCTTCACTTATAGATCTATTTATCAGAATGGAGATGGGATAGGCAATGGCTTTAGCTCCTAGAAGAAGACAACTTTTTCCAGATGGATACACCACAAAGACAAGACAGTCATCACTACTTCTCTATTAACACACATACTTTTTTGGGAGTATATTACGTTATCAAACTTTTCAAAGTTTGAACGTCATGTGGTCTTAGCCATATGATCAAACCTTTAAAAGTTCAAAAAGCTAAAAAAATAAAATAAACAGGAAAAGCCAACCTGACCATTTTAAGCTGGGGGCCAGGCCCCCCTGAACCCCCCACACCTCCGCTCTTTAAATATATCAACTCCGAGATCACACTACAGTGCAGGAAAGGGAAATGTTCCCATTTTGCACTGTACGGAGATCTCCGTTGAAATGTTTGAACTTTTAAAAGTTCGATCATATGACATTCAAAGTTTTAAAAGTTTGATAACGTAATATACACCCACTTCTTTATCTCATCTAATACCTCACTCTACTGTATTTCTTAAATTACTCCTCCCTGTCTTATACACCACTCTTCTATCTGTAAAATCTCAGTACAAGCTTTGTAAACTTAATGTTTGTGAATAACAATACAAATGTTATTATACTCAAAATACAAATGTTATTATACTCACTATTATGCCATGTATTCTCTGAAACTGCACCATAAAATTTGTTATTGTAAATATGATACCTTGGAGCTTTCCTCTTCAGGCATCTGTTGAAAATGACACCTGTGCCCAGTCAGACTTTCCTGGTAAACAATTGTCAATAAATAGATAAATATGATCACTTCAGACATAGCATAGCACAATGTGCCCCCCAGCATCCTATAGTCATCACATGACTTCATTTTCCTCACACATGAGATGTACAAGTAGTTAGACCAGTTCTTCTGTCATAGCAAAGTTTATCAGGAACAAAAGTTTAATCCCATCAGTCCGGAAACAATAAAAATTGCAAATACATAATCCAAGTCTGCTTTCTGCCATTGGATTCACCCTGTCATGGCTTAACAAGACTTTAAGACAATAACTCATTAAGAGACTGCAACAATTAAATCTCAAAAGACAGTTCCTGATGTTTCTTCTCTGTTGTTACATTCACAAGACAAGTCAATGAGTCTGGAGCTTCAGCACATTTCAGAACATATGGTTCTTTTATATTACAAAAGATAAAAGTCGCAGGTTCATAGCTGTATACTAAGTTAATGACCACAAGGTCAATCAACCTTTAAGTGTGTTTTATTGATAATGTAGTTACCTGGGGTGGTGCACTTCCCAGAAGGTACTATAATGCATGTCTTGGTATTGAGTTTTAAGCCATGGCTTTGGCACCAAGCATCTGTCTGTATTAGACCTTCCTGAGGGTTTTTTTTATATTGGGGAGATTCTGTGATTGCTCCCAGTTTGCAGTCATCTGTCAACTTGGTCAGCCAAAGGCCTTTGATATTGGTTTGACATCTGAGAAGTAGATGCCAAAGAGGAGTGGGCCTAGTACAGAGCCCTGAGGAGCTTGACTGGTGACTAGCCCCTTTGTGGAGGTGACCTCACTGATTCTAACCTCCTGGGTCCTATCAGTGAGCCAGCTAGCTATCCGGTGTGTTATAAAAGGATTTATACAGAGTTCCATAAGTTTCTTGAGAATGCCTGAGTGAGGTGTTGTATCAAATGCTTTAGCCAGATTTGGGTGGGCAGTATGCACCATTTTCCCCTCATCCATTGTCTTAGTGATCTTTTCATAGAAGTCTACCAGATTCTGTAAACATAACCTTCCTTTGACAAAGCCAAACTGGGATGGATCCATTGTCTGAAGGTCTCATAGGATCATAGGAAGTTACTAGGCTATTGGCACTTAGGCCCTTTCTGGATTAGCTAAGAATTTAGCCCATGTTCCAATGAGTCAGCATCAAATGCAGCTCTCGAGAAAGGACACAGGTGGAATCCTAGGGATGTATTTTCTGTTCACAAAGCAAAAAACAAAATATAATGCTGCCACAAATCCACTACTTACCAGGGTATGTAATCCGATGCATAGTTTATTCTGGTAACTCGACCTTTCGCCTTCTAAGGAATGGTTTAACATAAAAAAATGCACCTAGTATATATCCAGTGCTGACAATTAATTATACAATTATTCAGTTAGTACAATTGAGAAAACCCACCATTTTACATTCTACACTTTTTTAACCTTTTAAATTATGTGTACTTAATACCAACATGAACAAAGGCATTCCCATAAAACTTGTAATCATGTTACATCGTTTTAAATATACAAACATATTATAACTTATTTCATACTAAGTCACCAATCATTAAGTTAAATAATTACAATGTTATATTACTATCAATGTTCATGCCTCTGGGAGAGAGCGTTCGGAAATTCAAAAGCATTCTGCATTCTAACCTGTTAAGTTCATCTTTAAAGTTGCCCCCAAATTTCAAGTTAGGCTGTGCTAAAGCACTAAAAAACAAACTATTCTCAGAGCCCCTATATACAGATGCTAAATGGTAGCCTACAGGACTATTAATGTTACATTTTCTCACATCCCCTGAGTGATCCATATATCCAAGAATCCTATGTTCCCAACATCTGGAAACAACTTTTATTCTCCCTCTCCACGAAGGTTGCAACAACACTGACATCACAAACTTCTGACCCATTGCTACTCTCTCTCCTATCTCAAAGATTATGGAAAATGCATACATACTCAGCTTCACTTTCTTCTACAGAACCAAATCCTGCTACCCACACAACATGGATTTAGAGTAGGCCATAGTACAACTACTGCCCTTATTTCTTTTATGGACACAGTTAATAAAGCCTGTGATGTTGGCAAAATGGTTTCCACCAGACGTATCAAAAGCATTCATCACCATTTCTTACTCAGCTCTCTAGGATTGGCCTTTCCATCTCTACACGTAAGTGGTTTTCTAGTTACCTAACAAAAAGACAACAGGCTGTCAAATGGCAACAATCAGTCTTTCCTTATCTCAGTACAATTACAGGGATTCCACAAGGCTCCAAAACTGAACCTCTCTTATTCAGTATTTTCATGAATAACTTCCACTCATCTCTATGCCAAGGATCTGTTATTTAGTATGTGGATGACTCAGCTATTGTCTGTTCTGCTGACTCCATTTGACACCTACAACGATCAACTCAAATGGCCTTTTTTATTTATTTATTTATTTATTTTACATTTGTTGACCGGGCTAGTCTAACTGGATATATGTCCATTTTCAGTAGAGGCCCGAGGAGAAAAGCTCCAAGACAATAACAAGGACAGAAAAAAAAACATTTATACAAATAATCCGCAAGAAATAGACATTACAAAAAAATAATTGTATAGTCCCCAAGCAAAAAATGTTAAATACAGGAATAATTACATGAGTAAACAATTGAATGCCAGTAAAATATTTTTTTTTTTTGTAGAGAGCCAAAAAAGAAATAGTTCTTGTTCAGTTTCAGTAAGCATAAAAAATACAAAATAAAAATAAAAATTTATATAAGGAAAAGCAAAAAGATATTTAATATCCATAGAACTTCATATAGCATAGTGGGGAGATACAAAAAAGAGAGCAAGAAGTTTAAACCTGCCATTTATGGAAGGTAGAGGAATTTCAGCAAAAAGAAATCCAGTTTGAGAGTGAGAGTAGAAAGAGGAGAAATACGTATCAGTCAGGCTGAGAGCAGGGCAAAGCCGTTTGGTTTTAATGAATTTGTCTAACATTTAGGTGGTCTGTTGGGTTTCTAGTTTTTCTCCATTTGGACCAGAGTTTGTTCCTTAATTGGATGTTTAGCCTTGTGTCTTTAGACAGCCAGGGAGCTGGTTTATTTTTTGTTCTGATAGTACAAGTGGGAGCATGGTGCTCAAGGATCTGCAAGAATGTTTTGTTAAAGTGTGAAATGGCTTTGTCAAGAGGTAGGTATTTTAGGGGTGACCAGTTGCAACCTTTGAGCTCAGCTTGAAAATTACTTGGGTTGAAATATTTTTTGTTTCTGGTAGTTCTAAAAGCTATTAGATTATGAAAGTGGGTCTTTTGCCTAGTGATGTAAGTAAGGGAACGGTGACTAATATTGTCAGGGAGTACACCTGTTTGATAAGGATGGGGGTCCTTATTTACTAGAATCCAATCTAAGGTAGTTTGTTTTTTGTTACGTTTGTGGATCCTGGCTGGGAAGGTAATGGTTTGGTGGAAGCCAAAGAGGTTTATATGTGTAGTGGGAATGGGAGATGTACAGCTATTCCAATCAATATTAAAGTCATCAAGAGTACTAATATTGTTCCCAGGGGGGATGTAAGAGCAGATAATGCATTGATTTTTTAGCATTAATTTGGAGCTTCGAGGTTAAAATTTCAGACTTATTAGGAGGAGGAGGTTGCATATCTAATGATGTGATCTTATGTTCAGATTTGAACAGTATTGCTACTCCACCTCCCTTTTTATTTAAACGGTCTAGTCTGAGAATGTTATAGCCTGGAGGGACAATGTCATCGTCTTTCATTGTAGGTTTAAGCCATGTTTCAGTAAGGCATAGGATGTCAAAGGAATAGATGTCTAATAGGGCGTGTAGCTTGGTTATTTTATTGTTAACACTTCTTATATTGAGTTGACCTATAAGTAGAGAGTTAGTGCTTTTCAGGACATTTAGGGGAGTGGTAGTAGGGGCTAATAGAGTATTTGGGGTGGAGAAATTAGGACCAGGGTTTGGGTGAATATCACCATGTAGAAGTAAGCAGTTATGAGGGTTATGTGATAGTTTAAACAATTTATAAAGAGAGAGGTGTCCTTTTTTCATTTGTAGGTATTTAATATGGATTAGTCTATGAAACTGTGGTAGAATGAAGGATGAATAGGATGTTATGTTACAGTGTGTAAGAGAGGTGCTAGGAGAGAAATGGTGAGTTTGTCTTGGGAGATGAAAAAATGTAGCAAAGACTGAGAATTCATAGGAAGTAAGGCAATGAGTTGTAAGTAATAAGGTGAGCCCGATGGATAAGAAAAGAATGTTGGGGTAAAAAGACAGAGGATGGTTATACATAGTTAGAGGTGTAGGGTGTGGAGGTTTGACTAAAAAAAGAAAAAGAAAATTTGAAGTGTAGTTGTGATAAGCGGAGTGCTTAGGGAATATTTAAGAGTGGGTGTGGAAGGTTGCTGTTAACTAAAAGGTGAACAGGTGTGTTAATTGATATGGAGTTTGTGAAGAGAGGTAATTGGTAGATTAGGGCTGAGGGAGTGGTTAGGGAAGTATAAGGTCAGGTTTACTGGGGGTGTGCTGGATTTGGGGGTAGGGGAGCAGAGTGAGCCCACAGGGCGAACAGAGCGGGTAGAGACAAGACGAGTGTTTGGCATCAAGTGAGAAAACAATCAGTCAGAGAAATGCTTAATGCTAGAGGGAGAGATAAGTTTACTGGTCTGAATAAAGTCAAGAAAATGCTATAGTGGTGGCAGTAAGAAATACAGACAGTTTACTAAGGGAAATGATAGTAGAAGTGAGAGGGGAAAGATCTAGGCAGAGGGAATGGCCTTAAGGAGGTGTAGGGAAAAGGATAAGTAAGAGATTCCTATATGTCTGGAAAGAAAAAAAACACTATATAGGGGAGACACAGAATTGCAGGCAATACAATAGGATTTATACAGAGAGTATTCTTCTCCAACAAAACCTGGATGCACAATAACTACTTACCCCTGAACCCAAATAAAACCAAAATTGTATTATTCACCCCTAAGAAAACAACTCCATTAAATGAAACCCAATTCTCTATTCTTAAAACAATTCAGTAATCAAAGTTGTTAGTCAAACTAAACTCCTAGTAGTCACCACAGACAAACTCATGAAATTTGACCTGCACATAAAACAGAACATCTGAAAAACTCACCAAAAACTTGGAATTCTCTATAGACATAATCGGTTCCTAAGCCCATCCACAAAATAAACCCTTGCTTCCACTTACCTACTACCATCACTATGGTGCCCCTCTACTCAGCAACCTCCAATCCTCATTAAAAGCTAAGCTTGAGACATGCTACAACAAAATTGCCAAATTTGTGACAAATTCTAAATGCTCTACCCATCACTGTACCACTCTACACTCCCTGAAATGGTTGGAACTACCACACTATCTTTCCTACTTGCAACTAACTACAGCTCCCAAACTGCTCTTTAAACCCTCAGATTGTCCAGCCCTTAGTTCGATATTAAGCTTCTACCACCCAAACAGACCTCTCAAATCCGGGACTCATCAGCTCTTGCAAGTACACAAACCAAACCTCACACCTGACCAGCTTCTTTACTCTTAGTCAGTAGCCAAAAATTGGAATCGTCTACCATTGTCTATTGCAATAACCCAAAATTCTGCCTTATTCAAAACTTCACTATGTAACTATCTATCTTCAGTTTGGAGTTGCACCTGCACCAACCCTCCTTAGAAAATATGTTACTGTTATGTTTCTTACTTACCATCAATTAACATTGTATGACTGTCCTCACAACTGTAGTATCTCAGTTTTTCTCATGTTACTTTTTACCTTGATGTCACCTACCTGCTTATCTTGCACCTTTAGATTAACTAATTTTAAACACTTTTCTTTGTTTACTCCATTGTATTTTTGCATTCAAACCCTTCCATTATTATTATTTGTATTTAATCCATTATGTTCCTGTACTGAGGAGCTTTTCTTCCAGGTCCTCCACTAAAAATGGGTTCTTGATGGTCCAGTGGACTTTCCCAGTAAATAAGTACAAATAAATATATAAATAATTATAAGAATCATGGGAAATGCAAGGTATCTGAGCCTCCCCAGTGCCCATCCTTACTCTGTACTTATTTTTCAAGTAGGATTGGGCCAGTCAAGTTAGGGGTGAATTTCTGAATACCTAACCAATCTAGTTCCTGTTTGAAGAATGATAATGCTTGGTTTAATTTTGATACAATTTTTAATTTTTTTTATTGGATTTGATTTTAATGCAAGTGTTTGTTCCAGAGGTGGAGAAATACACTGTATAATGAACCAATCTCACCAACTTGTTTTATTTAATTGCTGATGAAGCTTTAGATCCCTGGTTCTCATACTTGCGAGCTGGACTGATTTGTGGCTCTAGGACCACTGAGTATTTATTGGCATAGAAGGGAAGGCAGAGATCTCTCCTCAGAACACTTTTCTGGTGGATTAAATTTTAAGATGGTTAACTAAATACATATATTGATACTTTCTAGGAAGAAACATGCAAAGTGTTGTACTTCTGAGAGCAAGTGATATAATTTTTAATTTATGTAAGGAAATTTGAGGAAAATTAGTATTGTTCCTTTAAGCTAGACAGAAATATCAGTGCATTTGGCAGACAGGATTTGATTGTTTCTAAAGTACCCTCATTAAATTACATAGTGCATAAACAAAATTTAAAGTAGTCTTGATTGATAATACAACCATTGATGTTACTTCTCATAACAAATTATTAGGAATAGCAGTGGATGATATTAAATTCAACCTGCACATACAAAATGTCATAAGCAAAACTCATCAAAAACAAGGAATGCGGGGGCATGGCCAAGATGGTGATCTGGTAACAGCACTTTCTCACAGCTCTCTTTCCTCAATAATATTTCAGACAGGAATTTTGAGAAAAAAAGAACAATAAGAGGATATTTTTGCTACTAACTACTTTGTAATATCCAGAGACATCATCAGAGTAATTTTTATCAACTTTCATTAGAAAATTCCTGTCAAATTAAATACTAGAAAATCAACAGCAGCATCAGCTACTCAGAATGAGCATCTCAGGAATCCACCTCAGGACCCAACACTCAAAAAGGATTTACCTTCAATTATTTTAAATATTCAGGAGTTGACAACTAAAATAGATAAGATGGATAATAAATTGGACTATTTTAAAGAAAAAATGTTCTCAACAACTTGAACAGCTTCAGGAAATGTTCACACAACAGAAAGGTCAAATTTCTGTCATAGAACAGCCCTTAAATGACATCAGTTCCAGACTCCTACAAGAAGAATAACAAACTGAATTTTTACTGCAGCAAAATATACATCTTCTGGAGAAAATAGATGATATGGAAAACAGAATGAGAAGAAATAATATCTGAATATATGGTCTGCCAGAAAAAGCAGAAGGAGATAATATAATAAACTTTCTTACTACCTGGATCCCAAATGTATTAAAATTACCGGAAGCCCTTTCTTATGGTATAGAACATGCACACAAGTCATTGTCAACTTCAGGGAATGCATCTTTAATCAAAAACAAACCAAGATCCATAATTGTAAAACTTTTCTCCACGCAAGACAAGGAACTCATCCTCAACAATGCTTGGACTAACTCACCCATTAAATATAATGATGCATTAATTAGATTTGATAATGACTACTCTACAAAAGTGGTTCTCAAAAAAAAAAAAAAAAAAAGAATTCATCCCAATAATAAAAATCTTGAAAAAGTAACAACTGAAAACTCATCTTTTGTTTCCAGCAAGACTTCAAATTTTCCTTCCAGTAGGAATAAAAATATTTGAAACAGGGGACTCAGCAATAAAATATCTCACTAGAAATAACATTTTAACACAAGAAGAATCTATGGATTGGACAAATAGTACATCAAAAAGAAATGCAGAAGTAAACAATTGGAAGACTGTTGAACAAAAGAAAAAAAACTAAAGGACAAATAACTTATATATTACAAGTAATACAAAACTTTAAACAATGTCATAAAAACTAACAGGAAATCTTCCAGTCATAAATCACAGTATTTATTTTATCTCACTTTAATTTAGAATAAATATAAACTAAGTAAATTAATCATTATCACCTAGGTCTATACAAATATATTTGAAACATGATAACAGTGTTTTTCTTTCTCTACATCTCTGACTTAAATATATCACTCTATGCATTTTGTTTGTTAATGATTAAGATGTGAGCTAATTGATATTTGATTCAAGCTGATACAGCCATCCCATCATATATTTAGCTATACTAGCAATTTGTTATAAAATCTCTGAATGCTTTATTCATATAATATGTCTAATCTAAGCTTTCCAACCGGGGTGGGGGGGGGCGGTGGGGATAAATACATTTTTTGATGAATGATATGTTTGTGTTAGATATTTTGCGATGTTGAAGTACTTAATTCATTATTGCTGTCATAATGATTTACTTTATTTATTTATTTATTTTTTATTTATTTATTGAGATTTGTTGACCGGGTTAGTCCAACTGGGATTTTGTCCCATTTTCAGTGGAGACCCGAGGAGAAAAGCTCCAGAATAGTACAATAAAAATATTACAGTAGTATACAAGCACAGCAAACAGTAGCATACCAGCACAGCAAACTAGTCTTACAATAGTAACACAATATACAAAACAACATCAACAATAGTTATATGACAGTACAAGGCTTTTTTTTTTTTCGCTATGTAACTGTACTAGTGGGGATAGACAGAGTGATTCCTAAGTGGGGGGAGGAGAGAAATTATGTTGGGTCATAGCAGGGGCAAATTTTGTAATTGAGTAAATGAGTCTTTAGTTTCATTTTAAATAGTGGGGTGTGAGAGATTGAGCAAATGTCAAGGGGTAGTTTGTTTCAGGCTTGGACCACAGAGTGTTTGTAGAGTAGCTTACCTACTGACTTGTTTGGGTGGTAAATTTCAAGAAATTGTTGATTAGAGGTGCGGAGGGGTCGAGATGTGGTGTAGACAGAGACAAGGAGAGATAGGGATGGACAGTTGGATGGTTTAAAGAGCACAGAGTGCAACATGTGAAATTGATAGAGATGTAGTAGTTGTGGGAGTTCTAGCCATTGTAGAGACTTCAAAGCAATACAGTGGTGTGTGTTGTTTGGGGAGTTGGTGATGAATCTGGCTATTTTGTGGTAGGATTGTTGGAGTTTACTCAGGGTAGTTTTTTGGATATTTGTAAGAACTTGGGCTGCATAGAGGAGTGAAGGGAGGAGAAGTGCTTGTCCTAGGGTGAGTCTAGCCTCGTGACTGAGATACTTTTTGTTTCGGTATAACTGACCTAACTTCTGATGTGTTTTCTTTATACATTGCTGTATGTGTTGATTGAATTTTAAGTCATTGTCAATAATGACTCCAAGGAGTTTTGTGTGGGTGTCAGGTATGATAGTTGTGTTATTGAGAGACTTAATGACAAAGGAGAGTTTATGATGATTAAGGAAATGGGGCAGAAAGAGTAAGAGTTTGGTTTTGGTAGGATTGAGAATCAGTAAGTTTTCTGAAAGCCATTGTTCAGTAGAAAGTAGAGCTGTTTGGGTTAGGGAGTGTAGGTCGGCGATGTTGTTGGCTGTAGAAATTATTGTGGAGTCGTCTGCATATTGTATGAGTGAGGACAGATGGCAATAGGTGAAAAGGTCATTTGTGAAGATGTTGAATAAGATGGGACCCAAGATGGAACCTTGTGGCACACCAGTAGAGAGAGGTAAGAAAGGAGAAGGGGAAGGGAGCCGTTTAACTGATTGTTTGCATTCTGACAGATAGCTAGCGAACCAGCTGAGGGTGGGGGAGGAGAGGTGAAAGTTAGAGAGTTTAGATAGTAGTAGTGGATGAGATACTGTATCAAAAGCTTTAGAGAGGTCAAGAAAGAGACAGGAAGTAAGTTTATTGTTGTCCAAAGATTCTGCAATGGTGTGAGTAAAGGAAAGTAGAGCAGTAGTTGTACTGTGAGAGGGGCGAAAGCCATGTTGGGTAGGGGTGAGTAGTTTTTGATTGAGAAGGTGATCCATAAGTTAGTGTGGATGCATTTTTCTAGTATCTTACATAGAGGGGACAGAATAGCAATGGGTCGGCAGTTTGAAGGGTCAGTGGAGTTACCTCCTTTGTGGAGAGGGATAGTGTAGAAGGTTTCCAAAGGGTAGGAACAGTAGATTCTTGCATAGATCTATTTATTAATATTGTTACTGGGTAGGCGATAGAGTCAGCTGCGAGTTTGAGGAAGGTAGGAGGTAATTTGTCATTGGAGCGAGAGCAGGGTTTGAGTTTGAGCAGTAGTGATTTGATGTAGGCTGTGGGCATAGGCTTGAAGTAAAAGGGTGTAGTGTTAGGGGTGGGTGAGGGGACAGGTACTGAGGAAGAGGTAGGTTGAGAGGGTAGGAGATTTTGGATGGAGGAGATAAAGTGTGAATTAAGTAGGGTAGCTGTTTCCTCAGGAGTTGTGTTTGGGTAGGGTGAGGGTTAGAGGGATTACTAGGGTAGAGGATGTTCTTGAGTGTTGTCCAGAATTTATGAGGGTTTGAGGTACATTTGTTCTGGCCTGAGTTATAGAATGACTTCTTGTCTATTATTACCTGTTTTTTAACAAGATTGCGTAGTTGTTTGTATTGAGTAGAAGAGGAGTTTGTTTACATTTGCTCCAGGCTTTCCAGACACTGTCCCTTTGTTTCATGATGGACTTTTGAAAGCCAGGGAGCATGATTGGATTTCACTCGAATCTTCCTAGAGGGAGCTAGGGAGACTAGAGTGTTTAGGAAAATGTTGTTAAAAGTGTTTACAGAATCATTTATTGAGAGAGAAAGACAGATTGAGTATGTGCACATATCTGGCTGTATGAATTATGATGTTGTCGCATCCCGGTGCACCAGATAGGCTCTTATTGTATTTAACGTACGTAAACAAAGCTTTCTGATTAGAAGGGGAGATAATGATGTGTTTATTGAAGATGCTTGAACTGTGCTTTAACTATGAAATAAAAAATATTATCACGAGCGATACCTTGAAAGATAAGAAAAATCTTCACTACTTTCCCGCTCCGTCCACGAGACAGCATCTTAAAATATTCATGCAGGCAATGTCTAAATGTTATGTTTTTCATTGTGAGCACTTCATGATTGCGTATGGCACCCTTTAAATAATATGTAATTGCAATATCACTAGAAAAGGAAATAAATCCCAAAATGAGCACATCTTAAAATTCTCCGACTACAAGGAGAAAAGGGATATGTATAAGGAAGATGATTGAGTTGTACTGGATTGTTGTAGTTAGTTAAGAGATTAAACCCTTATATGCTATTACAGTAATTTATTTTACTCTACTAGAATTTCATATTGAATCTTTTATATGCAGTAACGCACTAGGTGCTGTTTCTTTTATTAGGATGTGTCATGAAATATGCCCCGCATATAACACAGATAAAACTACACAATAAAAAATATTACCACAAGCGATGCCTTGAACATTAAGAAAAATCTTCACTACTTTTCCTGCTCCGTCCACGAGACAGCAGCATTAAATACTCACGCAAGCAACACCTAAATGTTTAATTTCTTATTGCGAGCACTTTGTGCTTGCATATAATGTTCCTTAAATAAAACGTAATTGCAGCATTACAAGTCAAGGAAGTAAATCCCAAAACGAGCACTTCTTAAAGTGCTAGCACACCTGAATTACGAAACTAACAAATAAAAGACATAAGAGAAGTTATGATACCTATATAATTACAATATTAAGCACATAAAACATGATTAGATTTCGCAAACAGACACTAACAAAATTTTCTAATAGCTACTTTATATACTAACAGAAATAGCAACTTACACATAGTTATTGTTAGAAAAAAGTTAAATATTATTAGATATGCAGTAAGACACTATTGTATAAGTAGATATAGAGATTAATATTAAGAATTTCCAATACTAGAATATTACATATATAAAACAGGAATCATAAATAATTACATAGGTTCATATGTTGGTGCTGGAATATCAACCCTAGGGCTTATATAAGCCTAATCATAATCATTTCCTGGCTATTCCTTTCCACATTATTTGCTTACCTGGACTCGTGTTTGGTAAGGTGGTCGGTTTGATCCCCGGGGTACTTTTCTCTCTCCCATCCAATCATTAAGGTTCTTTTTTGGAGTCTGGCACTCTCTGGGTCAAGAACCTATCTCTCCAGTGCATTTTACTTGAGTATTTTTGAACCTTAAGATGTGTAAAGACCATTACATGTATATGTAAGTATATATAAATGTATATATGTATATATATTGTCATATAAGTTGACACAAATTTTGTAAAGAGTTCTGGAATATGACTTGAATAACTACTTTCTCAAAAGTTAAGTGATAATAAATCTTATGATTTCATTAAAAGTGAGGAAGAAAATGGGAAATACTCACACAACTATAGAATAGATAATATTCTTATAGCACAGATATTACATGATATAGACTCTAGAGGTGAACAATTACCTTAAACAAATTATGAGTCTAATGAAACTACAGTCTAAAAAGAACATAAATAATATGAGAATTTTAACCATGATATCTAATCGACAAGGTATTGGAGTCTTAGCAGTGTGAATTAAAGCAACTGTGCCATGATGGATTGATATGTGAAATGTACTAACATGAAACAAATTTTGTTAAATGTAATTGAAAAATTGTTTTTGGAACCCTGATTATAAGAAACTCTATAAGTAAGATTAAACTAGTATAAACATGTTATTGATGTATAAATATTAATACTTACAGAGAAAATTGCATATAATTATCTATTAGCTGATCATATTAACTCTTTGATATATGTAAACAGAGACATACTAAGTTATGATGTTAAGAGACATTAGTCTAAACACTATTCACAGATTTAGAAGGTTTGTGTGAGTACTTATGTTACTCATGCAAAGAGGTACATTACCTCATAGAGATAGGAAAAGGTGTAACCAATTAGAATTAGTTAATTTAGAAGTTTCATTGTTTTCTTATACTGTTTTGGTGTCTACAGAAGATAAGCAGAACTTCCATATAAAGAATAGTGTAAATTATACATATAATGTAAGCCAAGAGTTAAAACTATGTATATTTACTGTCATAGAAATCAAACATAAACCAACACATGAAATATCTGTCTATAAATATTAATGGACTGAATAATAATATCAAAAGGAGGAGTCTATATAAATACATAAATATACACAATCCACAAATAGCATTTCTTCAGGAGACACATCTACTAGATATAGATATAAACAATCTCAATATTAATAACTACACAGTATTAGTAAGTTCTCAATACAAACAAAAGAAGAGAGGAGTAAGCATACTAATGCATAATACAACTATTTCTCCCCAAATAATTAACACTTTCAAGGCACATCTGGTATGTTTTGCTTAGTGAATATAGAGTTGAATAGGAAAATATACACTTTAGTTAACCTATATTGGATATCAGGACTTGGTGTAGAAACAGTAAAACATCATTTTGAAGAAATATTACATTTAACTAAAGGTAGTCTAATAATGGCAGGAGACTTCAACTGTGTAACAGATGACAAAGATACAGATTCAAAAAGTAAGAGAAGAAAGTTACCTATATCAAAGACACTTATAAAATTTATAGATGTAATCTCCATAAAAGATATAAATGAATTTGCTGATCCAGACTCATTAATTTATACTTATTACTCTCATAGATATAAGACTAGTTCAAAAATTGATAGGATATACATATCCAATGATTTAGCAACAAAAATAAGTAATGTCAAAATAATAAATTGTCCATTATCAGATCATAATGCTCTAGTTTTTGAAATGGACCTTATGCATATAAATAATAATCCCATTATAAGAATACCTTCATATGTTACAAAATTAACAGACTTTAAAGAATTTTTTGAAGGTGAAATAAAAACTTTCCTTGAACTAAATTCCACAGAGAACAGCTCAGAAATATACATCTGGGACTCCTTAAAATTATATATATATATATATATATATATATATATATATATATATATATGTGGAAAAGTACTATCCTGGTATATAAATAAAAGAAAAATATGGAATAAAGACATGCTAGAATTACAAAAGAAAGCTGATAAATTAAAATTAGAAATTCAAGAAGGAAATAAAGATTTAATTCAAGAATTACTACAAATTAACAACAAATATGCAGAAATTTTACATCACAAGACAATGATTAACCTAGAAAAGATAAAATTAAATTCTTATTCATCAAATCCAGCACATCAGAGACAACTAGCTAATAGAACAAAAAAATAATAAAATCAAGGCAAATAAAAGAAGTATATATCTCTAATACAAGGAAAAAAGCCACAGACCGAAATGGTATATTAGAAGCATTTAGATTACAATATAACAATGATAACCTCTCAAACATTCAGGGAAAACCTGACAAAGATATAAAAAAATTATCTTAAAAACAAAGTTCTTACTAGATTAACACAGGAACAAATTGATACTATAAGTAAACCAATTACTATGACATAATTAAGATCACAGATTAAAAAACTTAAACTAAATAAAGCACCTGGCCCAGATAACATACCAGAAATGTATAAAGTAATATCTAATCAAGCTATATCTTTACTCTTAAAAGTATACTCCATAGTTAATCAAGATATAATTATACCACCTTCATGGAAATACTCATTGATATCACCAATAATTAAATCAGACAAAGATGAGAAACAATGTTTGTCGTATAGACCAATATCCTTATTATAGGTTCATAGGTTCATAGGTTCATAGGTTAGTACTAAGCTAACTGCCCTTGCGAGCCATTGGAAGCCTAGCCAGCCAATTATCCCTTGTGAGACTCAAACCCTGCACCTTGTGTTTGTAAGGCAAACACCTTAACCATTAGGCCACCCTCCCAACCATTTTAAAAATATCGATTATAAAATGCTCATGGCAATATATGATGACAGGACTAAACACTTTCTTCACATGCTAATTCATGATGACCAGACAGGATTTATTAAAGGAAGAAATACATATGATAATCTTAAAAGAATTATGTCATTGATAGATTATAGTAAACATGCAAACTTAGATTTAAACATAATATCCTTAGATATTAATAAAACATTTGATTCTGTTAACTGGAATTTCCTTATGCTAGTCCTAAATGAATATAATTTTCCTACATCCTTTATTGCTGTTATCCAGTCACTATATAAAGATTCCACAGCATATGTTAAATTAGGTTCATATAGGTTTGGTCCCATACAAATCAAAAAAGGAACTAAACAAGGCTGTCCCTTATCACCACTGTTATTTGCATTACTTATAGAACCATTTGCAAATCAGATCAGATCAAATAATAATATTAAAGGCATCTGCATCAACAAAACTTTATCTCTTAAGCTACAGCTATTTGCAGATGATATACTTCTTACCCTAACAGACACCAATGCATCTTTACAAGCTTTGTTTAAGGAAATAAATAATTTTCAAACTATCTCAGGTTTACAGTTCAATGAAAACAAAACAAAAATTATGTCATGTAATACTAAAAAAAAACATATAAACAAAAAATATTCCAAATACATAGCAGAAGATAATAAAATAGTATATTTAGGCATAGATCTACTTGAAGACTTAACTGACTCACTTATATATAATTATAATAAAAAGCTAGATAAAATAGAACAAGCGATATCTAACTGGAACAAATATATGTTTACAATGGGAGATAGATTATATCTCATTAATCGATTATATCTCATTAAATCAATTATTTTTCCTAAAGTATTATATCTAATACAAAGTTTTTCACTGCCATCACCCAAGTATATCACTCAGAGATATAATAAACTAATATTAATTTTTTTATGGTTCCCAAACAAACCCCGAATTGCCTTAAATAAACACTTACCAAATTGGGAAGATGGAGGAATCAATCTACCTGATATTGAGATATATATTATGTCCTCTTTTGTTAAAAATATAACCCTATGGTTAGACGATCACTACAAACCTATATGGAAACAATTACATGAACAGGTCTATATTGAACTTAGTCATAACAACATATCAGATCATTTAACTATAATACCATTTCCTTTAGTTTGGATGTTAAAAGATTATCTAGAAGGTAAAAATAAAAATAATAAACTCCCATCCAAATATATGAATATCACACTAACAACATTTAAAACATACATAAGCAAAGTACCAAATATTAATTCATGGTTCTTTCTGACCTTCCCTATAGCTTTCACACCCACTATCCTTGATACATTCCAAATTCAGAAAATCAATATCCTCAATATAAGCTCAATAAGCTACTGGCATCAGCTGGTAGAACAAGAGAAAATATTAACTAAAGATCAGATAACCAGAAAATACAATATAAATAATGACTCATGGCTACTTCTGCAAAATCTAAGGCAATACCTTATAAATAGAATTGGACAAATGCAAGATACAGTTAGACATACTGTCCCAAAATGTATTGATTACATTATTATAATTAATAATCAACCTTATCAAGATGCTGGATATCTATCTAAGATTTATAAAATAATTAAAACAACAAAAATATACCAATCAGACACCTACTGGAATTATTATATCTATCTAACATTTACAAAATAATTAAAACAACAAAAATATACCAAACAGACACCTACTGGAATTATCATACACAGATAAACAATCACCCTCCTAACAAAAAGGAAAAAAAAGATTATCTTAAAATATTCCAAGAAGTCATCATTATCAATAAACTTGCAGTTATTCACATGGAGATATTTGAATACAAGTTTTTATACACCACATAAATTATCTAAGATGTATGCTAGTGAAGATCTATGTTGGAGACGTCAGACTAAAACAATAGCTGACTGGCAACACATTTTTCATGAATGTAACTGTCTTACTTTGTATTGGAATAATATTAATTATTTTTTCAGACTGTTTTTAATGATAAGTATCAATTATCAAAATCTATGATTTTATTCAACTCTCCTGTTCTGGATTGTATGCCAAAAAAAGATTTTCAAATATTATGGACTTTAATGGCAGCAGCTCACAAAATCATCACCATTCACTGGAAAAGTGAGACTCCTCCTACATTTAATGAATTCAAAAATTTAGCTAGAACAGTTGGACAAATGGAAATATCTACACTGAAGAACAGAACTACCAGATCTACATCCTTATACAACTCTTGGATGAAAATACCAGAAATAATTGAGAAAACGGACAAAGATATATGAACTTGTATATCATTCTTCATGTTACACTTTAAACTTATTTATAGCTTTCTTCTTAACAGACACCAATGTATAGAGTTATATAATCTTTTTAAAGTTTATAGGTTTTAAAATTGTATATATATCATTTTCTTTTTTGATTTCATGTAATATCTGACAAATTAACAATAAAAAAAATAAAAAAATAAAACAAGGAATGCTTTATAGATCCAAAAGCTTTCCCATCAATGCAACTAAAACTACACTTGCCACTGCCTTATCTCATTCGCACACTTCTTTATGGCACTTCCATTCATGTCTATATTACCTTGTCAAAAAAACTCTTCAGCAAACACCTGTTGCCGACCACTAAACAGCAAAATCCAACTTCTTTGAACAGATGTTTCAGTGAATTGTTTCCTAGGGAATAAAATCACTTGGCCAACCAAAAACCACACAAACTTTCATAGTTTTATAGTTTCATAGTTTAGTACTAGGCTATCTGCCCTGGGGCATTTGTAAGCCTAGCCATAGTGATGTGGCTTTCGCCACCCCATGAAATGGTACAAAAATGCGCAGAATAGATTTAGAATACTGTGCCTCTAACTAGTAGTGACACAATGAAGGTCCCCTTATATAATAGAATTAGTTTACTGTGCCCCTGTCTAGTAGTGACACAGATGTGACCCCTGGGGTAAACTTACGATCTCCCATCCACTCATCAAGATTTCTCTTGAAGAGAGTCAGTGAGGGGCTCTGCCTAACATGAACTGGGAAGGCTCTGGGTTATGAATCTATCCCACCAGCATGTCCTATTCATACTTGTACCAAGGTTTAAGTCTTTAGCTCTTGTGGTCCTGATGGATTTGGACGTTTTGAGGTGGAGAATGTCCATCAGTTCCTGATTGGACATGGCCTTGTACATCAGGCACAGATCACCTCTGAGCAGGCAGTATGCTACTGAATAGAGCTGGAGTTTCTTTAGTCTGGCAGAATAAGACATATGTTGGAGACCCTTGATCCTCTTGGTGAGGTACTTTTGTGGTCTCTCCAGCTGTTGCAAATGCCGGGTGAGGTACATACCAAATGGGGCATTGTACTCAATCATGGGTCTGATGAGGGAGGAGTATAGGGGTACAATGACATCCTTGGATCTGGATGTGAATCCCTTCATGATAAGGTGTGCAAGGTAGAATGTTTTTCTAACCACTTTGGCAACATGGGTGTCAAATGAGAGGTCGCTGTCGACTTGGGTCCCTAGGTCTCTGATTACTTTTTCCGTACTCAGTGGGTTGCTGTCTATGTGATAATTTGTGGGTACTTTGTTTTTCCCAAAGGGGATGACTATACATTTTTTGGCATTTAGTTTAAGGCCATGACTCCGGCACCAGTTGTCCATTTCTGTGAGGCCTTTTTGTAGGATGTATGTGTCTGCTGGTGTATCGACTATGGCACCTAGTTTGCAGTCATCTGCAAACTTTGTCAGCCACAACCCTCCCTTGTTTGCTCAAACCTTTCAAAAGGGGGGCTTTGCTTGCCACACCCCCCCAACTAAATATACCAATTCCGAGATCTCATTACAATGGGGAAAAGGGCAAATTCCCGATGATGGCCAAGCGTTTTTTCCTAGGAAACAAAATTCGCTCAAACGGCCATTTGTTCATAGGTTCATAGGTTCATAGGTTTATACTAGGCTATCTGCCCGAGGGCATTTACAAGCCTAGCCCATAGTTTTGTGGCTTACGCCACCCCTTTAGTATGGGGAACTATACCCATTATTTTGCTGAGCCTCTGTCGAGCAGTGACACTGAGGTAATCCCTGGGGTATATCTGCGATCGCCCATCCATTGGTCAAGATTTCTCTTGAACAAGGCCAGCGAGGTGCTCTGCCTCACATATACTGGGATTTTGTTCCACAGCATAGGGAGTCTTTGGGTGATGAATCTATCCCTCCAGCACGTCCTATTAATAGCCGTGTCGAGGTTTAAGTCTCCCGCCCTTGTGGCTCTGACAGATCTAGATTTATTGAGGTGAAGCATATTCATCAAATCTGGGTTTGACATGGCTTTGTATGTCAGGCACAGGTCACCTCTGAGCAAGCGGTAAGCGACTGAATAGAGCTGAAGTTCTTTCAGTCGGGCAGCATAGGACAGATTTTTGAGACCCTTTATCCTTTTGGTGAGGAACTTTTGTGGCCTCTCCAGCTGCTGCAAGTGTCGGGTCAGATACATTCCGAATGGGGCATTGTACTCAATCATTGGTCTGATGAGTGATGAGTATAGGGAAACTATGACCTCCCTTGATCTAGATGTGAATCCCTTCATGATAAGGAGGGCAATGTAGAAGGTCTTCCTAACTACTTTAGCTACATGGGTGTTGAATGACAGGCTACTGTCAACCTGGGTCCCCAGGTCCCTAATAACTTCTTCTGTGCTCAGTGGATTGCCACCTATATGGTAGCTAGGGGTAACCTTGTTTTTCCCGAAGGGTATGACTATGCATTTTTTGGCATTTAACTTTAGGCCATGGCTCTGGCACCAGTTATCCATTTCTGTGAGACCCTTCTGAAGGATATCTGTGTCAGATGTGTTTTCGACTACGGCGCCCAGTTTGCAGTCATCTGCAAACTTTGTCAGCCATAACCCTCCTGTGTTTGCTTGTACTTCGGAAAAGTAGATGCCAAACAAGAGTGGGCCCAGGACTGAGCCCTGTGGGACACCACTTGTGACAGGCTTAGAGTCTGACATGGCACCAGCAACTCTGACCCTGTGGGTTCTGTCACTCAGCCAGTTTGCAACCCATCTTGTGATGTATGGGTTAACATTTAAGCTGATGAGTTTTTCAATGATACCCGAGTGGGGTATTGTATCGAAAGCTTTTGCCAGATCGAGGTAGGCTGTATGGACTGCCTTTCCCTCATCAATGGCTTTGGTGACTGTTTCGAAAAAGTCAACCAAGTTTAAAAGGCATGATCTGCCTTTGACAAAGCCAAACTGGGTTGGATCCAAAGTCTGCAAATTCCCTATGTCTTTATTTATGAGATCCATTATGATCCTCTCCATGGCTTTGCAGATAAAGCTTGTCAAGCTAATGGGCCAGTAATTTCCAGGGTCGGTGGAGGCACCGCCTTTATGAAGTGGGACCACTGTCACAGTGTGCCACTCCCTGGGTACGTATCCAGAGGTGAGACTATGATTAAACAGCTGTCCTAGCTGTGGGTTTAATTCCTCATTGAGTTCGTGGAGCACACAGCCGGGGACACCATCAGGTCCCATGGATGCTGTGTTTTTTGCTTTGGAGAGAGCAGTTCTCACTTGGGCATTAGAGATGTTTGGGGGGCTGCAATCGTTTGGTATAGATATCTCTCCTTTTGGGGGGGGGAGAAGTTTGCACTGAACCTGTCAGCCAGTATGTTGGCAATGTCTGTAGGATCAGTAATCTTCACATCATTTTGAACTAGTTCTAAGCATATCTGGGAGTTTCCTCCCAGGTTTCTAACATAGCTAAAGAAGGCCTTATGATTGTCTTTTGAGTCTTTAGCTATTTTTCTCTCAAAGTTTGCTTTGGATGATTTTATGAGAGCTCTTAGTTTTTTACTTGTAGTGATTAAAGGTGTCTTACCTTTTAAGGATTTTGCTCTATCTTGTAGTAGCTTCCTCCTTTTGTTGTAGAGTTTGTTTATGGCTGGGGTCCACCAGACTGGACGCTTGCCTTTGGTACAAAGAGTCTTTGTTTTGCTTGGGATTGCCTTATCCATGCAGTCCTGTAGGTGCTGGTAGAAGGCATTTGTAAGTGATTCAGCGGCTTGGGTACTGTTTTTTTCCAACTCGGGGGCCTTAAAGGAGACCACACTAGTCTTTAGAAGTGTGAAGTCAGCTTTCGAGAAGTTCTTTACTGTGGTCTTTTTTATTTTAGGTGGGGGTGGGATGAGGACCTCCAGCGAGATTAGTTTGTGATCTGATCTCACCAGTGAGGGGTATACTTCCGGTGTTGAACATTGTGCTCCCATGTTCGTGATAATGAGATCAAGTATGTTTTCTCCTCTTGTGGGGATGGTGACCAGTTGTTCCATGGCGTTTGAGTTTATGAATTCCAGGAACTTTTGGGCTAAGGTGTTTGGGCTTGAGTAGTGTTCCCAGTCTATATTAGGGTAATTGAAGTCACCTAGTATGATGGTGTTTGGAGATACATTTATCCCTTCTAGTGTTTTCAGGAAAGCCATGTGAGGTTCCTGAGTTTGTCAGGGTGGCCTGTAACATGCTACAATTTGCAGAGCAGTCTTGCCTATGGTTAATTGCACCTGGATGGTCTCCGATGCATCGTGCGTTGCCACCAATCTTGAGGTGTGGGAGTTAGATTCTGCTGTTTTGTGGTTGACAAACAGGCATTCCCTGAAGAGGTTTTTCGGCAATGTAATATAGATCCTCCCATCCTTACTAACCTCTAGGTATCACAAAAATCAAAACTTGAACAGTGCTATAACAAAGTTACTAAATTTGCAGCAAATACTCCTTTCAGAACCCTCCACTCTATACCACTAAATAGTCTAAATTGGTTAGAACTACCCCATCTGTTAACATATACACAACTTCTTACCACCTATCAAATTATGCAGAGTCCATTTGCTTGTTCCACACTAAATAACATTCTACAAAATTATGTTCCCATTCGGTCATTGTGATCCATTGACCAAAAACTTCTGTCTGTCCACAAACCTGTCAAATCTGCTGGGCATTGTCTGTACTTGTACCATGTTGCTAAAGACCGGAACTCCTTACCTTTATCCATCAGGTCACTACCCTCCCTCCAATCCTTCAAAACCCTTCTGAAAGACTTCCTAGCCAAAAGCTGGCTTTGTTCTTGCTCAACACCAAGATAAACTATATCCATAAATGTGAACAAGTACCTTTCCTTGCCTTACATCTCCTAACTCTCCCTTCTTCAAACACTTGCGTACTTCTATCAATGTCTATTGCCTGGCTTTGTCTCTAAATATACCCTAAAACTGTTTTTCCTCTCACTTCATATTACAATTCCTATTTGTATTTTACTAACTTACATTTAATTGCTTTTTAAACTGGATAATTTTCTCTATTAAAAAAATTGTCATTTTTGTATTATTTTTAAAGATTACAATTATTGTTCTTAAAATGTTTGTAATATTTGGAGCTTTCCTCCCTGGGCCTTTGCTGAAAATGGCTTCCTACCCTGTCAGACTTTCCTGGTAATCAAATATCAAAAAATAAATAAAAGGAGCACTTTAACCTTAATAGTCAGTGAGAAGTTAATCTTTGTGTTCAGGGAGAAGCTATGCCTGGAACAGGAGTTCTGGGTATGGCTGGATATTGTCTGTCAAGGAGTGCAGAAGATGCAGACTGAGAGTTTCATGATGCAGCCCAGCACTGGTACAAGACAGAAACGCAGTTACTATAAAGAGAAAGTAATGAGACAGTTTCCAAAGTATGTATATCCATGTATGTATCCATATGCAATCGGGTCTATATTATATTATCGCACGCTTACAAAAGCGAATGATAATTAATTGACCCCATGTAAACGAAAGCTTACAATGTCAAAACCTCAGAACAGCAATTGTTTTCCAAGGGAAAAAAAAATCACTGTTCCGAAAAAAAAAAAACTTTAAAAATATAACATAATGTGGGGGGCTTCACCCTCCACACCCCCCTACTTAAATATAACAACTCTGAGATCGCACTACAGTCCCAAAAATGTCAAAGTAATGGAAGTGGCCAAACAATTTCTTTCCCAGGAAAAGAATTTGCTTAAAAGCCGCTTCGCTATTTTCCCTTTTTTGTTCTTTTACGTTCGACAAAATACACCTGCGATCACGTAATAGAAACCCTATGGATTCACTTTAGAATCTCTAAAAGCCCAAATCTTGAATTTCAAAAGACTGAGACCAAAATCTTGGAAGTTCAAAACATTGAAAACTCAAAACACTGAATTTCATAACATTGAAAAAAACACAGGAGACCAACGCTTACTATATTCCAGCACAACTGCATACAGACACAAATAAAAGACAAACCATATTACACTTCTCCAACTATAAGCAGGGGGGCAAGCCCCCTGCAGCAGCCCCTCACACCCCCTGCTACTTAAATATATCAACTCCAAGATTGCACTTCACTACACTAAGATGAGTTATGTTGCATTATAGCAAGTTAAAAGGGAACATGACTGAGGTTACAACAGGAGGTCATAAAGCACGTAATGGTATATTTGCCATTTTGTTCTGTGGAGAGCAATCTCAGAGTTGATATATTTAACTAGTAGGGGTGCAGGGGGCACAGCCTTCCACATGGGGGGTGCAGGGGGGCTTGCCCCCCTGCTTATAGTTGGAGAAGTGTAATATGTTTCTGTATGTAGTTGTGATGGAATATAGTAAGTCTTGGTGCCCTGTGTTTTTTTTTAATGTTATGAAATTCAGTATTTTGAGTTTTCAATATTTTAAACTTTCGAGATTTTGGTCCCAGTCTTTTGAAATTCGAGATTTTGGGCTTTAGAGATAATGTAGTGAATCCATGCATTCACCTTGAACACATCTATACAGGTTTGAAATTTGTTTAGGTTTACATCTATGCACATATGTATGTATACACCTTGAGTATATCTATGCACATTTGAAATGTATTTATTTATATATCCATGTATGTATGTATAACTACTTCCATGTGTATGTATGTGTGTATACATGCATGTATGATTACTTCCATGTGTATGCATGTATGCAGGCATGTATGACTACTTCCATATGTATGCAGGCATGTGTGACTACATCCATGTGTATGGATGTATGTATGTATGCATGCATGTATGACTACATCCATGTGTGTATATATGTATGCATCCATGTATGACTACCTCCATGTGTATGTATGTATGCATGCATGCATGAATACTTCCATGTGTATGTATGTATGTACGCATGCATGTATGACTACTTCCATGTGTATATATGTATGCATGTATGACTACTTTCATGTATATGTATGTATGCATGTATGACTACATCCATGTGTATGTATGTATGAATGACTACTTCCATGTGTATGTATGTGTACATGTATGACTACATCCATGTGTACGTATGTATGCATGCATGTATGACTACTTCCATGTGTATGTATGTATACACCGATAACCTTCACCAGTGGAGTAGAGAGATTATGCCCTAAATGTTACTAAGGAGACCCACATTTAATTAGTATTTCTTGATGGAACATTGATGAGAACAGGTGTTTACCCTGAAGGGAGTTCCAGCTGGCACATGTCACAGCTTCCTACCCATTCACTTCCTGAGGGCAGGAATAATGTCTGACACCTGGGGAATGGGGCATGGGAAACATGAGAATACAATAAGCTGGTGATAGTCACTTTTTCTGGCCACATGAAGGAGCATACATGGACTGATAGAGGGGCATAGCTGGTCCCTTGGGTAACATAGGTGCACACATCACCACCTATTGGGAGGAGTTCTGCTTTCATATTAAAATTGCTCTTATTGCAAGGATGTGAACAAGAGCCTCACACTCAGTGATGTTTGTAGGAATGATGACCCCCACCACACCAGACAGTTTTGAAGGAGGACTCATCATCCCTATGAAATGCACAGGCTGGATCCCAGCAGGGGATTGTTCTAAAGGCAGAGGGAGGAAAAAGCACCTAGAAAAAAATTAACACAAGCTTCATATGACTGTGAATAAGGTAAATCATTAGAATAGTACTGCAAATGCTGCTTATATAGTCATACAGCATACACGTCATCTATAGCTGTATCTAAATATCTGAACATCTTGCTGATTACCATACAGGTAAACACAGGTACACACTAGCTTAAAAGAAATAATCTTATAAGTACCTAGCATTTAATTGCAGAAAGATTTCCATACAAATATCTGCATTTAAACTGTGTTTAGTCACTCGTGTTAGTGGAAATTAATTTATGGTCAGCAGAGAATCTTGTTTCTCCTGAGATTGGTCTGATTCATGATAAACCTGGCAGTATCTGACAAAATGCTAAGTGTGAAATTAATTATGGAAAAAGGGTAAGACAGAAAAATTATCTTTATTTCATTTTATTTTATGTTTTGATGTATAAGTTTTCCATCTGGGTTACGGTCCTTTTTCATTGGAGGCCCAGGGAGAAAAGTCCCAATATGTCCTATGCGGATTGTCTCAAAGCCCTCTACCTGTACTCTGCCTCCTCTGGACTGCTGCACCTAGTGTGGCAGTACAATCTCTTGACATCACAGCACTCTTTGCCAGTATATATAGCTGTCAGAGCTGCAATAACCAGAACAGAGTGAAACAACTCAAAATATGTTTTAGTGTAAACATTTTAGTCACAATTTGAATGTTATACACAAAACAAACTAGAGATGAACTGTTATAACATGGAAAGGACAATACACAATAATAAGGAATCTGCAGTAAAACTATAGCTATAAAACTTAAATTATTTGTACAAAAACAATGCACAGAATTGATCTATAATTTGTAGTAAGAAGTATATAGATATTCACAATGTTATGATATGGTCATTTGGATGGATTTGCAAAGTGGTTGAGGAAAACAGTCAGTGTTACTAGCAGAGTTTTTTTTAATCAGCAATTGTATTCAATAAGGTTTATGAACTATGTGAGTAGTAGTTTTTGAAGTAGCTGCTATGGTCAGTCTTTGCAATGGTAGAGGAGGTAGAAGGCAGACGGTCCCAAATAACATCTGCAGTGTTTGCATTTTCCTGATTTTTAACCACCACATGTCTACTTTGGTGAGAAAACCATTCTGCGTTGCACAACTTATAATTAAGGGCATGCATCCAGGTCCAAAAAGGTCATTGCTCCACTGTTCTCCGCTCCCATCAGACCAGTCATCAAGTACAATGGTTCTTTTCATATATACTTGACCAGACATTTTCAACAGCTTGAGAGACCATGGAAGCTCCTCACAAAAAGAATACAGGGAGTAAGCAAATCCTACTCAGACTATCTCAAAGCATTATCCCTATGCTCTGTCTCCTGTAGCCGGCTGCATGGTAATCTGTGCCTAGACTTTAAGGCACCCTCTGATCCCACACTGAGGGCCCAAGTGTAGAGATGATAAGTCAAAGCAAATGAGAGCAAAAGTGTTTAAATTGTAAAAAACAGGGTCCAACTCATGAAGGTACGCATCAAGACTTTATTTATATAGCATGTATCATGGACAGAAGTAGGTCAAAAATTAAAAAAAGATAATTAGGTATACAAGACCCAGGATAAAAAGTACCCGATCCTAGTAGGTGCACTGGTACCAGCACTGGAAAAATGACAGTGTAGAATCCTCAGAATATGGAAATATTCCTAAAATGCCAGGCCCAAGGGGAGGATGGTCCCCCTGTTGTAGAGGGAAGTACCAGGCTACAAAAATCACAAAAACTGATAGGCCAAAGAAGAGCCATCAAGACGATAGAGTGGACTGTTGAAAATAAGAAAGAAAATATGTATTGTTATTATTCTGCAAAAAGACCAGAATTTCCAGGCATAAAATATAAAAAAAGATTAAGAGAGAAATTAGAGGAAAGAAAAATACTTCCACAAGAAAAACTGTCAGAAGCTTCAAATAAAAGTGTGTTCATCAATGCAACATATTTGTGAAAAACATATAGACCAATAAACTTTGATCTGTTTGGAAAAAGAAGCATCTGAGGACGTGTGAAAATATAAACAGCAAAACCTAGGAATGTTTGAAAAATACAAAAAAGAAATATGGACATGAGAAAGAAAGAGAGATTCAATATGGTGAAATATTTATGCAAATTCGAAAGCTAAATTAATTAATACAAAGTAGGCATCCCCAAAGATATTTGAAGAGAAATACAGGCAAAGGCATCCAGATATGGAAAATTTCACAATAAAAAATATCGCAAAGATGGAATATAGAAAAGAAGATTAGTAAAGCAGAAGTTAAGAAATAGAAGTTGAAGTTAAGGAGTGCCTGGGAAGTGAAGGATTTGGTGTAAAAAGTCTAACATGGGTTACATCACAGCATGATGGAGCAAGTCCCCAAAGTAAGGAGAAACAGGAAGTTCAGGAGACGTGAAGAAGAAGAAATATGGACGCAGGAAAGAAAGAGAGATTTAATACGGTGTAATATTTATGCAAAGGAGAAAGCAAACTTAATCAATACAAAAAGAGCAGCACCAAAGATATTTGAAGAGAAACACAGGCAAAGGAATCCAGACATGGAAAACTTTACAATACAAAAAAATAAGAAGACAAAGAGGAAAAGTAGAAAAGGAGATTAGTAATGGAGACGTTAAAGAAATAGAAACTGAGGTTATGGAGTACATGCGAAGTCAAGGATTCATAGGTTCATAGGTTCATAGGTTCATACTAGGCTATCTGCCCAAGGGCATTTATAAGCCTAGCCCATAGTATGTGGCTTTCGCCACCCCTTTAGTTTGAATAAAACTATGCCTATTATTTTGCTGTGCCTCTGTCAAGCAGTGACACTGAAGTAATCCCTGGGGTATATCTGCGATCGCCCATCCATTGGTCAAGATTCCTCTTGAACAAGGCCAGAGAGGTGCTCTGCCTCACATGTACCGGGATTTTGTTTCACAGCATAGGGAGTCTCTGGGTGATGAATCTGTCCCTCCAGCACGTTCTATTAATAACCGTGTCAAGGTTTAAGTCTCCTGCCCTTGTGGTTCTGAGGGATCTAGATTTTTTGAGGTGAAGCATATTCATCAAATCTGGGTTTGACATGGCCTTATATGTCAGGCACAGGTCACCTCTGAGCAAGCGGTATGAGACTGAATAGAGCTGGAGTTCTTTCAGTCGGGCAGCATAAGACATATTTTTGAGACCCTTTATCCTTTTGGTGAGGAACTTTTGGGGCCTTTCCAGCTGCTGCAGGTGTCGGGTCAGATACATTCCGAATGGGGCATTGTACTCGATCATAGGTCTAATGAGTGATGAGTACAGGGGGACGATGACCTCCCTTGATCTAGATGTGAATCCCTTCATGATCAGGTGGGCAATGTAGAAGGTTTTCCTGACTACTTTAGCAACATGAGTGTCAAATGAAAGGCTACTGTCAACCTGGGTCCCCAGATCCCTGATGACTTCTTCTGTGCTCAGTGGATTGCCACCTATATGGTAGCTAGGGGTAACCTTGTTTTTCCCGAAGGGTATGACTATGCATTTCTTGGCGTTTAACTTTAGGCCATGGCTCTGGCACCAGTTATCCATTTCTGTGAGGCCCTTCTGAAGGATATCTGTGTCAGATGTGTTTTCGACTATGGCGCCCAGTTTGCAGTCATCTGCAAACTTGGTCAGCCATAACCCTCCTGTGTTAGCTTGTACTTCAGAAAAGTAGATGACGAACAAGAGTGGACCCAGGACAGAGCCCTGTGGGACACCACTTGTGACAGGCTTTGAGTCTGACATGGCTCCAGCAACTCTGACCCTGTGGGTTCTGTCACTTAGCCAGTTTGCAACCCATCTTGTGATGTATGGGTTTACATTCAAGCTGATGAGTTTTTCGATGATACCTGAGTGGGGTATTGTGTCGGAGGCCTTTGCCAGGTCGAGGTAGGCTGTATGGACTGCCTTTCCCTTATCAATGGTCTTGGTGACTGTTTCGAAAAAGTCAACCAAGTTTAAAAGGCATGATCTGCCTTTGACAAAGCCAAACTGGGTTGGATCCAAAGTCTGCAAGTTCCCTATGTCTTTATTTATGAGTTCCATTATGATCCTCTCCATGGCTTTGCAGATAAGGCTTGTCAAGCTAATGGGATGGTAATTTCCAGGGTCGGTGGAGGCACCGCCCTTGTGAAGTGGGACCACAGTCGCCGTGCGCCACTCCTCGGGTAAGTATCCTGAGGTGAGGCTAAGATTAAACAGCTGTCCTAACTGCGGGTTTAATTCCTCACTGAGTTCATGGAGCACACAGCCGGACACACCATCCGGTCCCATGGATGCTGTGTTTTTTGCCTTGGAGAGAGCAGTTCTCACCTGGGCGTTGGAGATGTTTGGGGGGCTACAATCCTCTGGTATAGATATCTCTCCTTTTGGGGGAGGGGTTTGCACTGAACCTGTCAGCCAGTATGTTGGCAATGTGTGTAGGTTCAGTAATCTTCACATCATTTTGAACTAATTCTGAGCATATCTGGGAGTTTCCTCCTAGGTTTCTAACATAGCTAAAGAAGGCCTTATGATTGTCTTTTGAGTCCTTGGCGATTTTCTCTCAAAATTTGCCTTGGATGATTTTATGAGAGCTCTTAGTTTTTTACTTATAATGATCAAAGGTGTCTTACCCTTCAAGGATTTTGCTCTATCTTGTAGTAGCTTCCTCCTTTTGTTGTAGAGCTTGTTTATGGCTGGGGTCCACCAGACTGGATGCTTGCCTTTGGTACAAAGAGTCTTAGTTTTGTTTGGGATTGCCTGATCCATGCAGTCCTGTAGGTGCTGGTAGAAGGCATCTGTAAGTGATTCAGCAGTTTGAGTAATGTTTACCACTGGCTCAGGAGCCTTAAAGGAGACCGCACTAGTTTTTAGAAGTGTGAAGTCGGCTTTTGAGAAGTTTTTCACTGTGGTCTTTTTTATTTCAGGTGGGGGCGGGATGAGGACCTCCAGCGAGATTAGTTTATGATCTGATCTCACCAGTGAGGGGTATACTTCCGGTGTTGAACATTGTGATCCCATGTTCGTGATGATGAGATCAAGTATGTTTTCTCCTCTTGTGGGGATGGTGACTAGTTGTTCCATGGCATTTGAGTTTATGAACTCCAGGAACCTTTGGGCTAGAGTGTTTGGGCTTGAGTAGTGTTCCCAGTCTATATTAGGGTAGTTGAAGTCACCTAGTATGATGGTGTTTGGAGATACATTTATCCCCTCCAGTGTTTTCAGGAAGGCCATGTGAGGTTCCTGAGTTTGAGAGGGTGGCCTGTAACATGCTACAAATTGCAGAGCAGTCTTGCCTATGGTTAATTGCACCTGGATGGTCTCCGACGCATCGTGCGTTGCCACCAGTGTAGAAAATCTACTTCAGAAAGCACCACAGCTGGATAGAGCAATGGATATTCAAACTAAGGGGAAACCAGTGGAAGGAGAAGCAACTGGTCATTTGCCATATGAAGATATTTTGGAGCCTTCCCCAGGAAACCAGTATAAACATTCACTTGAAGCTGGACAGCAAGGAAAAAACAGGCAACTGTGATGCAGTTAATGTTAAGGAGTAATAGGCCAGTGAGGTCCCATATGATAGAGCAACGGGTGACATGGGATGAAACTGATGAGACTGTGCCACAAGAAGATGCTCTAGAACTTTCTATAGCATGTCCACAGGAAATGGAAAACAAAAAATGTACCATCAGTTTAGAAGAAAATGAGCTAAGAGAAGATTTGCTTGATTTAGTAGAGATAGATAGATAGACATATTAAGATCAATGAAAGAAATACACTGCAGAAGGTCAATAAAACCCAAAGTCAGTAGTTTAATAAAACAAATGAACACAGTAATTAGGACTGTCCATAGAGATCCATGCAATATAATAGAAGTAAACAGGATATATTACTGTGCAGCTAATTTAATAACTGATAAAAGTCTACCACGAGAACACAGGTAAGGGAAAGGAAGGGGAGAAAGTAAATGTCATCACGGAAATATCAAATAGAGAAAACTACAAAGCAATTAAGACAAGAAGAGTCACTGTTAGAGGAGTATAGAAGAGGGAACAGATCAACAAAAATACTTCTAAAGATACACGTGATACAAGCAATGCACAGTATCATAATGAATCAGGATTTATCATGCACATAATAACCTAAAAATATCAGCACAGGCAGAAAAACTTAGAAGATACACAGATAAGTATAAAGAAAAAGTACAAAATAAGCAATTTATTTATGACCCAAAAAAGTTTTATAGAGAATTGGGAAACAAGGTAAAAGGAATTGAAAAACTGCCAAAAAAAGAAAAAAAATAGATACATGTTAGAGAAGAATCTATGAAGATGCTGTTGAACATAATAAAAATACTAAATGGATAGAAGAAGTAAAAGAAAGAATAAGAAGTTCAAAGGTACAGGATGTGAAATGGGATGAAGTAACAGCCAGAGAGATTGAAACAAAGTTAAGAAAAGCCTCCTAGTGGAAAATCCCAGGCCTGGATGCAGTACCTAACTTCTGGTTAAAAGTATTAACATCTTTGCATAAAGATTTAGCCATGAGTAAGAACTATTTTTATGCTCACCCTGAACAGACACCAACCTGGCTAACAACAGGAAAAACAATGCTCCTAGTTAAGAGTGAACCTGCAAGCTACCCAATAAATTATAGACCAATAACTTGCCTTTTGATCATGTATAAACTATACACAGGAAATTGATGCTGACAGAGTTTATAGTTATTCAGAAGAAAATTCAGTCGTGGCAATAGAACAAAAGGGTAAGAAAATAGTCATATGGAACAAAGGATCATTTGTTGTTAAATAAAGTCATAATGGAAAACTGTAAAAAGGGGAAGAATCTAAGTATGGCATGGACTGACAACAACAAACATTTGACAGCATCCCACATTTATGGATAAAACAGTGCCTAAAAATGTATAAGATACACCCTACACTGATCGATCACATTACAGTGACCATGAAAGAGTGGCAGACCACTTTGCAATCAAGCCATGATAGAGGACAAATTATTATTCCAGGGATAAAAATTCAAAGGGCGATATTCTGAGATGACTCCCTGTCACCGCTGCTATTTGGTCTTGCCTTTAACCCATTAGACTACTTACAGATGTGGCTATAATTTGGCTCCTAGAAAACGGCGACGTGTAACGATTCCTCATCTTCTCTTTGCTGATGATTCAAACCTGTGTAGCTCATCAGATGAGGAACTGAAATAACAACTGCAAGTAGTTAAATCTTTTTCAGATGATATTAGAATGTCATTTGGTCTTGATAAATGTGCAAAAGCAACCTTTAAAGCAGGAAAACTGTAGCACCAGGAAAACAACAGTTTGGGACAAGAATGTGATATAAAAGAACTGGATCAAGAGGGAGTGTATAAATATTTGGGAACTGATGAAGGATCAGCAATAAAACATGAACAAATGCCAATAAAATCTAGTAAGGAATATTTTAGAAGCATTAAATTAATCCTAAAGACAGCGTTGACATCTAGAAACCAAATCCAAGCTATAAACCAATTTGTTCTTCCTGTCCTAACTCATAATTTTGGAGTGATTGACTGGCCGGAAAAGGTGTTTGATAGATTAGATAAGAAAACAAGAAGGATGCTTCATGCTCATCAGATGATTTATAAAATCAGTGCATACCAAGATTAGATATTCCCCGTTCTGAAAGCGGTATGAGCCTCCTTGAAACCGATTACATGTATAGATCTGCAGTCATGGGCCTGCACACACATCTGCTGACCTCACAAGACCTAAACATTGTGAAAGCTTTGAAACTGAGCAGAACAAATCTAAGATGACTTCCTTCTTAGTCTAGCAGAAGCACATCGGCATCAAGCAGGAATGGAAATCAAACCAGAGGTAGATAAAAATCAGGCAGCAACTGAATGTGCCAAAAACAAAAGCAAGAATATAAGGTGAAGGACAAATGAGAAGGCAAGAAATGTGGAAAATGCATAAATATTGTTGTAAGTACAGAAAACTCTTGGAAAAACCCTGTGGTGATCAAGATCGAATGCAGGAATGGTTAAGGAGAGGCGAATTCAAACCAATAGATGAAAGGTTGATATTGGTGGCCCAAAAGAATGGGCTACATACACATTGTTTTACAAAGTCCATTGAACGTGTGGGAGAACCAGACAAATGTAGGTTTTATAAAACAGAATTGGAAACAGTTGCACACCTCATTGCTGGTTGTGGTAAACTAATGACAGAAGGACTGTATACTGAAAGGCATAAAATTGTGGTAAGACTGTTGCACTGGGCATTGTGCAAAGATTGTAATACTGAAGTAGCGTAAAAACACTGGAAACATGAGCCACAAAGCATCATAGCAAATGATGAAGTCTACATCACACGGGATCACCCATTACCAACAGTCCAAAAGACAGATGCAAGAAAACCAGATCTAGCAGTCCATGAAAAGAAGATAAAAGTAGCATTGATCATTGAAATCACCACACCCAGTGACTACAGTATCTTGCATACAGAGAGACACAAAGTCATAAAATATCAGGATTTGCAGGCAGAAATGAGAGCAATGTGGAAGAAAGATACACAGATAGTCCCAAAAGTAGTAGGAGCAACTGGTCTTATAAAAAAGAATCTACAGTCGTATTTAGATTTGTTACAGATACATGTAACTCCATATGAATTGCAGAAGGACTCACTATTGGGCACATTGTGGGTGCTGCAAAGAGCACTTTTGGCTGATATAAAAAATTGAAACAATACTAATTTCATGAACTTTAATCATACTTTGACTTGGGAATGGGATCCATTCCTGTCATGATATTAAAAACCCAAGATTGAGAGAAATTAAAAAGGGTTAAAACAGAAGCTATTGGCAACCTTTTGTTTGACAGGTTCAGCTCATATTTCTCACCCATTACAAATACAACATACCACACTCCCTCCAACCATTACTAGGGAACAGGTTATCAATGCATTTTCCAAGGCAAAAAAACACTGCATCAATGGGCCCCAATAACATCCCAGAATGTTTAACAAATGCCATGAAACATGACCTCTCTGGTCCACTTGCATCACTTTTCACCTGGAGCCTTCAGTCAGGTTTTGTGCTCAAGGAATGGAAGATGGCTACAGTCATTCCACTGCACAAAGGAGGTTCAACCATTGATCCAGGTAACTGCAGGCCCATAAGTCTTACCAGCCTCATATGTAAGGCAATGCAAAGAATCATCTAGGACATGATAAATGAGGACATACATAACCTGCGAACACTGGACCCATCACAGTTTGACTTTGGAAAGGAAGGTCATGACTATTAAATCTGGTGGACTTTTTTGAGAGGGTCCTCAAAGTATTGGACAAGGTAAGACTGTGCACACAGCTTTCCTCAACCTGGCCAAGACTTTTGATACAATACCCAGCTCAGGCATTATAGACAAGCTCACTAATGTAGGTATAAACCCTTTTATTACACGCTGGATGACCATCTGGCTCAATGATAGGACCCAGGAGGTCAAAACAAGTGTGACCTCTTCCACCAAGAGGCCATTCACTAGTGGAGTCCCCCAAGGCTCAGTACTGGGCCTGCTTCTTTTGGCATCTATTTCTTTGAAATGGAAGCAGATGCTGAAGGTTTATGGCTGACTAAGTTTGCAGATGATTGCAAGCTGGAGGTTATTGACTCTGTGCAGACCCTAGTCTTCTTCAAGAAGGGTCATCTCTGACTAACAAATGGTGCCAAGAAATTCATAATTGTAGCCTTTGGGAAGTCAACCATCCTGGCTAGTTACTGTGTTGATAATACACCCCTAAAATTTAACCCAATGGTCAGGGATCTTGGTATGCACATAAACAGTAGCCTTACCCTTGGTCACCACATGGCCACAGTGGTGAGTAAATCCTTTTATGTTGTGCAGCTTATAAGTAATGGCATGCCATCTAAGTCCAAAGAGGTCATTATCCCACTGTACTCCATCCCTGTCAGACCAGTCATAGAGTACAATGCTCCCTCTGGTATGTACCTGACCAGACATAATACAAGGCATAATAAACCTGCCTTATGCAGAGCACCTTAAAGCCTAATTCCTGTACTCACTCTCCTGTGGATTGCTTAGGGGGTTATCAATGCCTGGTTTACAAGGCATCTTCAAACCCCACACTTACAAATCTCCTGCATTTTCTTAAATCAAAGAGTACCAAAAATACAAAGTCTAGGGACCTGAATTTTGTCTGTGACTTAAACAGAACATGCTAGAAAGACAGATATGTGTCCCAGAGACTGGCCCTCCTATAAAACATGTTTCCCATCTATGTGAAGCTGAGGTCATCTATTACCCAGTTTAAGAGCAGCCTTGACAAGTGGATGGGGAACAGAAATTTATACTGGGCCTGGAGCCCTTGCCCTTATGGACAGAGGAAGATTAAAATGCCTGGATCTCATTGTCTTATTCTGAAACAGGACATCTTTATTCTTTCAGGGAAACTTGGCTAGGTTAGGAAAGGCCACCCCCACCCCCCCACGTCATTAGCCTAGTAACAATCTATAAATTCCTGCATCAGTTCCACTGTTTGCTGAAACATCTTAACTGGGTCACTAGCTAGTAACATTCTATAAATCTGTGAATCTTTGGATCTTTGGATCTTTGGCCTGGCATGTCATGCAACATTTAGTTTTTGTTTCACATTCTGATTATTGTATGCAGTACAAGTGTCACACTTCTTCATCAATGTCTCTTTTTTTTAGTCAGATATATTGCACTCTTTCTTGTTCCTTGTATTTAGTATTGTTGGACTCTGGTGTGTGTACATTTTCTAGTGTAGGTTTTCACTTGTTAATTATGGACTCACCCTTAACACCAATAAATATGTATTTCTTTGACAGACGTAGCATGGTCACATGATCACTGAGTAGTAGCAAACAGCAGTCCATTTCAGTGAGGCCTACTCATCAGAGACTTGGTTACCTATACTGATAAGCTCACCTTTGACTAGTACATCTCTGTAATGGTTACAAAATCCTTATAGCTTGCATGTGAGTTATCATGTCAAGGTCCAAAGAAGTTCTAGCCCCACATTCTTCATCCGTTATCAGGCCCATCATTGAA